>NC_048235.1:1749988-1901128 GCF_002007445.2 Ailuropoda melanoleuca
TCCTTTAAAATAATTTTATAAAGATGTATAAATAAATGATAGATACAGATATAATTTTTTATATAGGATATCAGGAATACCTGTTGTACAATTAAGCTAATTCAGTCATTTTCCTGAAAGACAGATTTGATCTCATTTGTGGCGACCCTGCAGCATCTTGTCTGATTCTATTCCGTTCATATTCGAAAGGAACATGTGTTGGTTTAATCTCTCATGTTGGTTGACATCCGGTTATGTAGAGATTTACTGGTCTCAAGGCAGCTCCAATGATCAAGCAGTATGGGATTTTTGAGCCAAGAAGAAAAAGGAGGAACTACTACTTATTTGGCGCATACAGTTTACCAGGCTGTTATCCTCCTGGATACTCACAACAGTCCCAGAAAGCAGCTAGCCATAGTTGCAATGTAAAAATGAGAAACTGAGGCAGAGAGACCAAGTAAACCATCTCAGATAGAAACAGAAAGCAGCAGTCAAGTTTCTCGCGCCTGTTAGCTGTCCTATGCTGTCCCGCTGTTCTGTTGACACAGCAAGCCTCACACAGCGTAGGACTCGTCTGCACATATGTGGTTACTGAGCCTCTTAGCACCACACTCAGCGTGAAGGGTGACACGTGTGACTGCCACTGGGCAGGGTTGCAGTGGCACAACCAGAACTTGCCAGAGAAGTGCCACTTGGGGGACTTTTAAGTGAAAGACACATTCTCCCATGAAAGAGCCACACAAGTTGAGCTTCTGCCATTCTCAGTAACAGGGTTCACAGGGAATTGAAACGTGGTCCAAATAAAGAAAGGCAGCTCCTAAGGAATCAGAGAGCTGTAAACCTTAGTAAGGAAAAGAGTCTACGTGAAATCCCTGCATCACGCAAACCTGAGCCGTGGCTAGAACTGCAGAAGTATAATTAGCAAGAAGTAGTAATTGTCACTAAGCGATGGGTGTTGAGAAATCACAGAGAATGAATTTTTCTGTATGTAATTATTGCATTGATAATACGACTGAGATTGGAAACAAAAGAATGGTCCATCGGTGCACACAAAGAAAGATGGAGAGGAACAGAAGCAGTCCACACCGGCATGCACGTCTCACTTTGCTACGTGTAGAAGGGTGTTCCTTAGAGCTGAGCTTGTGGTTCATCACAGACACATGCTGTAAATATTGGAGAGATTGTAGATTTTAAATATTAAGTTAAAAAACGTTTCACAGGTACTGTTGCAGGTTAAAACCAGAAGCAGATGCATCCCAATAGCCTCAGTAAGATTTGGATTCAAAAAAAAAGGAAAAGAGGAAGAATGAAGAAGAAGAAAAGAAAGGAAAAACATAGTAAACATCACCCCATAATTCCTTTAATATTTAATGCTTCTCCAAGTGGATAAGAAGGAACCCTTGTGCCCTGTTGATGGGAATGCAAACTGGTGCAGTCATTGTGGACATTATGGAGGTTCCTCAAATAATTAAAAATAAAACTACCATGCAACCCACCATTTCCACTTCTGGTTATGTATTCAAAGAAAATGAAAACACTAATTCAAAATGCACTCTATGTTTATTGTAGCATTATTTATAATGGCCAAGATATAGAAGTAACCCAAGAGTCCACTGACTGATGAAGAATGGATAAAGGAGATGTGATATGAATATACAGTGGAATATCACTCAGCCATCAAAAAAAATCAATGAGATCTTGCCATTTGTGATAACGTGGATGGACCTAGAGGGTATTATGCCAAGTGAAATAAGTCAGACAAAGACAAATACCATGTGATTTCACTTATATGTGGAATCTAAAAAATGAAATAAAAACGAACAAACAAAACAGAAACAGCCTCATAGATACAGGAAACAAACTCTTGATTACCAGAGCAGAGGAGAGTTTGGGGGTCAAGGGAAATAGGTGAAGGGGATTAAGAGGCACAAACCTCTAGTTATAAAATAAATAAGTCATGGGGATGTAATGCACAGTCATATTCACAATAGTGAATATGGTGAATAGTGAATAGAGAATACAGTCAATGGTGTTATAACTTTGTGTGGTGACAGACGGTGACGAGACTTACTGTGGTGACTATTTTGTAATGAATATAAACGTAGAATCACTAAGTGGTACACCTTAACCTAATGTAATGTTGTGTATCAATTATCATTAAAAAACAAACATAACTGGATTATATGTCAACCCTGAAAATAAAGAATTTCATAATCTCAAAGGAAAATTTCTAATTTATAGAGAAAATTGTAATTAAAATATTATTTATGGGGCCCTTGGGTGGCACGGTGGTTAAGTGTCTGCCTTCGGCTCAGGGCGTGATCCCAGTGTTATGGAATCGAGCCCCACATCAGGCTCCTCCGCTATGAGCCTTCTTCTTCCTCTCCCACTCCCCCTGCTTGTGTTCCTTCTCTCACTGGCTGTCTCTATCTCTGTCAAATAAATAAATAAAATCTTTAAAAAAAAATTTTGATCTTGGGGCACCTAGATGGCTCAGCAGTTAAGTGTCTGACTCTTGATTTTGGCTCAAGTCATGATCTTGGGGTCCTGGGATTGAGGTCCAGTGGGCTCTGCACTCAGTAGGGAGTCTGCTTCTCTCTCACTCCCTCTGTCCCTCACCCTGCACCCACTCATGCTCCCTCTCGAATAAATAAATAAATCTTTAAAAAGTGTTATTTGATCTTCACATTTTTTTTTCTACACAGTATCACAAGTGAGATCCATAACGCACACAGTCACAAACATAAAATAACTAGGGAAAAAGGGGAAAAAAGAAGCAAAAAGCAATTCCTATAAGACGTTGAGTGATAGATGTTGCGGTGAAACACACCTGCAGGGAAGTAATAGCAGAAAGCAGTGAAGTTGTAAGGGAGCTGCTGAGCCCATGGGCCAGGGCGGTGAGATGCCTGAGAGCTTCCTGACAGTGTGCCATGTCCTAAAAATTTGTGTTTTATCAGTTTAAAGAATTATGATTCCACGTGCATCCTTTATTTAGTTGTGGTCAAAACAAACAAAGAAAAAATTCCCTCATTTGCATAGTTTTTCCCCATATCAAAAAGGGAGGGGGGATGAATGATCCACCTGACACCACCCAGAATGTGCTGGAAACAAAGCAAAGGACAGTGTGGATTTCTCAGTATACCCTCTTGTGCCCACTGGACCAGGAACTCCAAGTGCCCCCTAGATGGTGGAGATCTCCTGTTTAACGGTCAGTGCTAGGACCAGCATGCTGAGTGCCTCAGAGGTGTAGCATGGAGACCAGGGAAAGGTCCCCTTCTGCTCTCATCCATCAATTTATGCTGCATGGGTCCTTTAAGACTTTTGTATTTTGTTTTCTTCCCTCTCCTTATTAGATTTTTAGTGTTTGTTTATCATCAATCAAATACTTCAGATTCCTGGAGACTGTTCCTTTCCTTCTGAAAAAATCAACATACATACAAGCAATCCCACAACCCTTTCTCCCAGAAATAATCAATAGTTCTCATCTTCAACACTTGGATTTTGAAATGTGGCCTGACCGGGTGGGACATGTCTCTCTCAAGAAAGCGGTAAACTAGTTGTTCTCAAAGTGGGACCCCAGGACCAGCAGCATAAGCATAACTGGGGAAAGCATGAGAGATGCCAACCCCCTCCCCAGACATCCTGGATTGAGCTCTGGAGGTGGGGCCCAGCCGGCAGTGTTTTCAGGAGCTGATTCAGATACCCACTCAAGAGATCAGCTCATCATTTGCACATTTTCAACTCCTTCACAAATGTCTGCGTTGTTCCCTGCTTTATTGCAGACCTTGTCTCCTCCACTGGAGGGTTTCTTTGGCAGTCAGCTCATCCGTGAGCAGAGCAGGGGCGGGGATTAAAGGGATGGTTGGAACTTGTGAATGTCTGTGTAGGGAGGAAGGATGCTTGATCACCATGGATACTAGATTGGGCAACACGCCTTGCCCATTTCACTGAAGAAGTCCCAGTACCTTCTCTTTGATTCTTTCTCTTGAGTGGGTCAGAATCTCTCCTGCTTGAAGGTCTAAGCCTTAAACTAGGAGCGCCAGGGATCTATACTCATTTACACTTCCATTTCCCTACTTTTATTCTGGTATAGTCCCCAAATGTGCTTGACTCTTTTATTCCAAAGACCCTGTGTTTTACCTTACCAAAGAATAAACCTGAAGCCTTCCAAGATGCAGGAGGGCCAGTCACCAGGCTGCTCAGGGTGGGCGAGGTTATTAGGTCCTACTTCCTTATTATTATTATTTTTTTCGTCACCTCTCATTCTGCCTCACCATCATCCTCACCTTCAGAAGGTGCTGGTTGTGCCAATTCCTGGGCCTTTTGAGAGTTCCCTGAGGCAAATCAGTTTGTTCCTTGGCTTTCTCATCTATTGGAACAGCATTCAACACTCCTGGGTCTTTCCAGATCAATTACCATCGACCTTGTCCTCCTAACCTGTAAAATTGTACTGCACCTGTCCCCTCCCCCATTTTCTGCGTCCTTGTAGATTTATGACTTTGTAAAAAGATAATCTTTCATGGCCATTATTTTCATTTTAGTGGGATTTAGGGGAGGGGGAGGTAGTAGGGTAAAGGCAAATGGGAGTGTTTTATCTACCAGTTCAAACCAGAGCAGGTTATGTGACACTCTTCCTTATAATTAAGTCTGCCTGCATTCACAAAGTTAGGGAGAAAGAGATATCAACTCAAACCAGGACTTTTATCAATATCTATCTCTAGATAGACACACACACACACACACTCACACCCCTGTAATCTATAATATATACAGTAGTATAGAATATATATGTATGATATATATTATTCTATGTAATTTATCTTAGAGGCATTCACATTCTGTAGTAGGTACAGTGATGGGTCACACATAAAAGAACTATTCACTCAGTCTGTGAATCTCAAGTCTAATTTGTAGAGAAAAAGACATCACGCTTTGGTCTGAACAGTGTCTACCTGCTGTAAGAATCAAGTGTCAATGATTCTCTTGGCCATGGAGCCACTGACTTGTTCTAATCCTTGGGAATTTTTAAAAAGCCCCCAAAGAATTATTTCTAAATTCAAGGGATTATTATCCATTTAAAGGTGATAATGGGGATGACTATTCCAGACAAACAGGGAGTATAGCTTACCGAAAGCCCTAAAAGTGAGATAAAAAGTGTACCAATGCAAGCAGGTGGAATTTCTTACAGTTAAGTGTGGGATAATCAGACAAATTATAGGATGTAAAGGGACTGGATTTATAAAGAACTTCTTGTGATATCTGATAGTGCCTTCATTTCTACCTGGCAACTCTTAATTTCCTTCAAGAGAATATTCCGACCACATTCTTTAAGCCTTCCCTATGTAATCTGCCTCCCTGCCCCCCTCACTCTCCACTATCCCTGAGGACAAGTGCACAATCAAGCCAAGGACCGTCCTTAAAAAAAGTTTATGACCAATTTTGGACATTCACAAAGCATTGAGTCAAAGTGTTAACCAAGGTAAGTGTTGAAATGCTCTGTACAATTGGTCCAGAAGGGCACAAAAAAAAGTGTGTATGAGTGTAAGGAGTAATTTATGCCTCTGTAAGGACATATCAGATAGCTAGACTAACATGAAAAGTAATGTTTAGTGAATGTCCAAAAGGAAGACATTGGTCTTTCTTCTTTGTTTAAACTATGGAAAAAATTTCCTCATAGGTTGATGGAATTGTACATCCACTTAACAATGAGCTTCACATGGAAGAGTGACATTTTACAACAAGTTCTCTGGGGAGACAGAAGGGAAAATGATAGGTGAGATAGACCTTTTCATTCACTGCATCTCCTGCAAGAGAACTTGGAATCAGAACTGGCAGTGCAGTTGTAAAAACAATAAATTACTACACAATTGTAATAATTTCAATCAAAACCCCCTCTTGATGGCATAAAAAAAGCAGGAAGCACCACATTATTGATTCATCAGAAACAGGTGATACATCACATATAGATCCCCAAAGTCTATTTGAGGCTCAACTGCATTTCTACAAATCGTCTACTGCCTATTTGTGGATGTAGTTAAAATTTGTCATGGATTTCCTTTTTAGGGCAGCAATATGCCTTTCTAGTATCTAGACTTACTGGATTATGAAAATTTTATCCAGGCACTGCTCATTCTTTGAAGGTAAAATCAGATTGGGTAAGATGCTAAGGAGAATATAAATGACTTTTTTTTTTTGTATTTCTCTTAAAATAAATCTGGTCTTCATGCTTATTTTTCTGTACAGTGTCTGAAAATGATGTCTATCCATAGAAACTATTATTTCAAAAGCAAAATGCCATTCGTTCATTTCCACTTTTAACAGAAGCATGGAGTGTTAAATACATTTTATGCATTTCTCCATTTCTGGATATAATTTTAAAATGAAAAGGCAATAAGTAAGACCATTCATGCTGGAGCACATATCATCAATGGCTTATAATTTATTCTAGAAACGTTGTCGGCATTCATCCCTAAGCTAAATAAATATTTTATTTTTATAATTCATGACAAGCCAATGAGCATTTCAGCAAGACTTGGACCTTCCATAGTCACGTGTCACCATATTTGAATCAAAGTGTTAATCAAGGTAAGTGTTGAAATGCTCTGTACAATTGGTCCAGAAGGGCACAAAACAAAGTGTGTATGAGTGTAAGGAGTAATTTATAGATATATCAGATAGATAGCTAGACAGCCACAAAGACATCTAAATATCTATAGACATACAACAGGAATACATGGGAAAATGGAATAGTTCTTTCTATTTTACAAAGGTTATAGCATGGTCACTAAAATTGCAGGTATGGTGAATGTCAAGCAGTATTATTCGGGAAAGATTTTGACAGAAATTGCTTTTGTTTCCAAAGCTAAAGTTATATTGCAGTGTGAACAGACAGTGCAGGCTTACCAGCACTGTGTAACTCACCGAAAAAACCCTCGCTTCTGTGGCATGTTCCTCCCATGAATCTATGTCAAAGTCGTAATTTAGCCAACTTTTTTTTTTTTTTTTTGGTCCCTCATCAGCTGGGGCAGAGGGATGGCCTGCCCTACTGATACTAGTCATCGTTCCCTCTTCCTCCTCCTCATGCAGGTTTAAGGAAGCCATGAATTAGTGGCAAGATCTGCAATGACTGGGTTCTCTGTGTCAAGCCCTGGGCTGCAAATGCAAAGAGGAAAACTCTGAAATCTCCAGGGAAGCGTAGGAACAAATGTGTAAAAAGACTGTTGCATCACAATATACTCACTGCAATATTTCATACTGGTTAACAAATAGCACAGACTATTTTTAGGACATGGTAGAAAATGTTTCCTTTATCCTTTGAAAATATAAATCACCCTTATGGTCAGTATTACACATATGGATAGCTAATTTTTTATAAGAAATCATATCAAAGGCGTTCTCCAGGGAAGCAGAATAAAATCTTGACTTTTCCATCTTCTGCCCATGGAAGTGGGACCAACCTAACATTTTTTAGCTTCTGTTTCCTTACACATTAAATAATGAAAATAATATCTAAGTGGGTTTTTTTTAGATTTAAATGAGATTATCCACTCTAACAGATGAAGGCTGACATTATTATAATAACAATTATTTATAAGGTAGGAAGATAAAAACACAGGGACTGGAGATATCAGGGGCAAAATAAACATACCTTAACAAAAATGGCCAAACATTAAAGGAAAACATTAGAAAAGGCTAAGACAAAAACACTTAAAATTATTTCTGGAGATTAGGAATAAATATTAAATATGAAGAAATGAATTTTGATTGTTGAAATGCTGAGGGAAAATTCGGTTGGTACTAGCAATACTTTGAAGATTTTCTTGGTGATAAATGACAATAAATATTTTACTTATTAGGATAATGCTATCCTTTCTCCATCAGGTTATCCTGTTAACCCTGGCTACTTAGAGTAGACAGAAGGAAAGAAATTAATCAAAGTATAGTCAATAGCCAGTTTTATATATTACACACTTAACTGGAGATTAGCATGCTTTTTTATGTAATAAGGAAAGACTCATAGAAATTAAAACTATTTGGGGTGTGTTGGGACAAGAACTTTAATGTGTTTGTCTCCACTGTAGTAGTCTTTCTTAATTAATGGTTCTTAATCAGATACTGTGGGAGCCATAGGCATTTCCATCAAATATTTAATGCATGTCTTTTAAATTTTTGGTTAAAGCCGAAGCAGAATTTTCAATGGTGGTTTGTGGAAACACTGTGTCGTCTCTGCAAATGCACAACAGAAACTTCTCACAGGACCCCTCAGAGACACTGCAGTCCCATTGTTTTCTACTAGAAGATAAAATATGTATGCAAAAAAGCTACGCAAATGCAAAAACTGGTCAGAAATATAGACATGCGCTGTTGAACAGTACTTTTCTGCCACCAGATCCTAGCAATGTCTTCATCTGTTCATTCTTATAAAATGTTCATGGCTGAAGCAGAGTGAAGCTACCTACCTATAAATTGCCTGGATAGTTGCTTAAAATAACATAAAATGGGTTTCCAGCAAGCATATACCCGTACCTCTGTATATGAGCAAACCAAGTAAGTGTTTGTTATAATAGTGACCATGAGAGCAACCATAATGACGGTCCTAAGTGATTGTCAGCAAAATGACTTCAAATCCCTTTAAATTCCTGTGTTTGAGATGATACCACCTGCAGGACCAAGTGTGAGGTCCACTGTATCTCCTCAACAATGATGAGTTAGTATTCGCCTCTCTTCTGTCCTCTGTTCTCAGGAACGTACTCCAGGCTTCCAGAAGCTGGGTGTACTTTAGGTCTCCACCAATCCCACAGCAACTGGCATGTATATGTGTGTGTGTGTGTGTGTGTGTGTGTGTGTGTGTGTGTGTCCCGAGTTTACTCATTGTCATTTTGCAGGACTCAATAAACTTTAAGACCCTAAAGGGACATTATACCATGAAGTTGGATAAACACTGGCCTTGATTTTTGGTTTGTTATTTGATCATAGAGGAGAGACCCAAAGAAGAGATGGTCACAGCCCCTCTCTCTCCTGAAGTCCTGGGTCAGAATGTGGATCAAAACCAACATTCAGGCTCCTCCAGTAAGGCAAGAATTAATATGCTCTTATTCAGAGTTTCCATCTAATTTGAGAGAATTTTGAAAAAGTGAAACAGAAAATAGCCAGTCCATAACAGATGCCATGATAGGTTCTGCATTTCCTCCTATCTAACAGGACTAGTCTAATCTTGTCTGGATGGAGCCCTCTATAATGCATTCCCAGCGACACCTCATCTCTGGCTAGTTACAAGAAACTGTAAAAGATACAAGGTCTAATTCCAAGGAACATGAAGCATGTTACTGACATTTAGGCTAGCCTTCCAAGCTAACTCAGACACAGTGAAGAGAAGATGGCAGGGTTCTTACGCTAAATGGCTGCATGAAGAAGAGAAACATCAAGTTATTGTTTTTGTTCAATAATGAACTCAAAATACTGTCAAAATAGGGATTGTAAAAAAAGGTAGTTATCGGGAAAGATCATCATTATGTTCCTTTAAAATGTTTTATGGTAGGTAGTGTTTCATATTCCACTTGAAATAGTTTCTCTTTGATAGAGGCAAGATTGGATGACAGTAGAACAGGTTAGATTATAAGGAATAAAAATGAATAAAGCAAATATTTAAAAATAACATTTTTATAAGTTGCCTCAATTTAAATTCATCCTGATGATGAAGTAACTTCTTATAGATTAATAAAATGATTGCTTACACTGATAAAGACACTAGATCACATGGTTTTGTATTTTATATGAAAGTATTATTTTTAAAATTTCCCAATGACCACCTAAGCCTTTTAATCAAAATTCCTGTTTTCTTCACACTGTGTCACAAACTCATTTAATTATACAACTTAACTTTCACGTCTTACATTATTTATTGGGTTTTTTTTTTTTTTTAGTTTTTGTTTGTTTGTTTGTTTTTTAAGTAATCTCTACACCCAATGTGGGGCTTAAACTCACAGCCCCGAGATTTAGAGTCATATGCTCCCATGACTGAGCCAGCCAAGCACTCTTACTTATTGATTTTTTTAAAAAGATTTTATTTATTTATTTGAGGGAGAGAGAGCATGAGCAGGGGGAGTGACAGAGGGAGAGGGAAAAGCAGATTCCCCACTGAGCAGAGAGCCCTAATTGGGACTCAATCCCAGGACCCTGAGATCATGACCCGAGCCAAAGTCAGATGCTTAACTGATTGAGCCACCCAGGTGTTCCTATTTATTGATTTTTTTTAAACCCTAGATGGTAGTCATATGTTCTGCTCCAGGCTCTGCTGTAAGCCACAGGACAACAGGTAGGTTTTAGAGGCAGGGATTTCAGAGCAGATGGTCAGGGACTAGATAAGCAGCGTTGTGAACCCTGAAAACCAGTTCTCTAACACGTCGTCTTCCACTGGGCGCCATCACAGCCACATCTGAACCTGAGTCCTACAGATGTGTTCTATTAAAATAATACAATATAATATTGAAGGAATGGATGGCTCCACAGGCTTCCATTCCATTGTATGAAAATGTCTAAAATTTTAAGAGACATATTTTCAGGAAATCAATGATTATTTTATCTGAGAAAGGACTCTGGTACAATCTGAAGAAATTAAATAGAAACAGTTTTTAAGGTTGAGTGTTTGAAGGATCCTTTACGTTTTTCCAAACCTACCTGATAATGAATGCCATTTCTTCATTTCAAAGACCGAGTAAAGTAGACAGAAACTAAATCAACTGGTCCTCTTTAAAGATCAGAATGCCCCATCAATATTGGCTTTCATCTAACAATATTTTTGCCCGTGGGGCAAATCCTCTATAGAGGAAAGTTAATACACTGTGAATTGATAGATGTTTAATAGAGAGAATCTAATCTGGTTCAAAGAGCTGGATTTCAATAAACATTTTTGAGTGATTACCAGGTCGCTTTCTCTGTAGTATGGAGATAAGATGGATTTAGACATTTAGAATGTTAAACCAATTACAAGAAAAGCAAAAAAGAAAGAAGAAAGAAAGAAAGAAAGAAAGAAAGAAAGAAAGAAAGAGAAAAACCCAAATCCAAAAACAAAGAAACAACAACAACAAAAAAACCCCCAAAACCCACAAAAGATTTGGAAGAAAAAGACCTCAAACTGTCACAAGTTGCCAGAGAATCAGCCAAGTGATATGAAGACTAGAAACTGTCACAGGACCCCCTTGGACCTCACACTGTGGCCACCAGTGTCCTCATGTGTCCCCACCCTCCTGGCAGGTTCACATACTGCTGGCCCAACCAAGAAGTGCTGAATCTTCATCCCACCTCCTCCCACCCTGGGAAGAGCTGGGTGACCCGGGTATGCGGTTGTGCTTCTCACATAAATGGACATTTTTTGGAAATGTGGCTTTCCCCACGATACATTGTGAATTCACCGAAGGTAGGACCCTTTGCTCGCTCAGGGTTTATATGTCCCTGGCCTCTCATCCAGTAAGGTGGGGACTCAGTTGACACTTGTTGATGGAAGGAGAAGACAGGGAGGGGAAGAGAGAGAGGGAAGCCCAGTGGTGAGGAAGGAGGCAAGGAGCAGAGGGCAAAGTATCTGAGGAAAGCTGGTGGAAGGAAGAAAGAAAGGAGAATCTCACCTTAAACACAGAGAAACACCTAAAATTGAAGGGGGCGGAATATCCTTCTGGAGGATAAGTCTCCCCACATTTTCTTTTTCCTCCTCCTTGCTGCTAGTCTGTCCTTGTGATGGTTTTGTTTTTTTCTGCCTGTTTGGGTGCTGGGCTCCCTCATGTCTGTTTCTCCTTAGATCCCTGTCCATGGGGCATCTGGGTTTGCTGGGGGCACTGCTACACTTCCTTAGTAGTGCTGACTGATTATCAGTAAAGGCTTAAAAGAAAAAAAAAAATATATATATATATATATATATCTGATATCTCAACAAATAAAAAAAAGATTAACAGGTTTAGGCAGAAAGAAGAAATGTATATAATTCTCCTCGTAAAAATTGCCTTCCATTTATTTAGTTTTAACAAATTACCAAGTATATCTGGTAATTGAGAAATGTGGCATTTTCAAACTTCACAGATATATCACTTAGCTATGTTTCATTCGATACAGTTCCACAGTGTGACATGACATGTCTCTCACAGTTTCAGAAATTATTTTCCAGACTTGCAATCCAATCAAACAAGACTGAGATGTTTCACACTTGCAAGATACAGGGGATAAATGGCATCGCCCAATTCCGAGGGTCTCCAGGGAGTGGGCAACCCACAAACTGAAAGTGGAAAATGAGGCAGGATGAATTTGCTGTTTCACAAAGTAGGAAGCCTTAAAACTCAGAGCCTCCAGGAATATTAACAGGCTACAGAGAGATTTGGCTAAAGAAGGAATCACAATGGTACCCATCATTTACATAGCATCTCACAATTTAAAAAGCACTTTTGTATACAATACACCATTTGTGCTTCACAATGATCTCCGGAGTTCTGTTTACATTTCTACAGAAGTACAAAGGAAGCAGTTAAGAGACTTGTGCAAACTTTAGAGCAGGAGCAATTGTAGGAAAGGAGAGAGTTGAGATGACTCCTTCACAATGTTTTTACCTGAATTCACACATACTTTTAAACCCCTCAAATCTCTAACCTTCTTCAGAAATGGCTTAAAAGTAAATTTTAGCAGACAATTCTGATTTTATGACCCTCCAATTAAAAACACATATAGTAATGCAACCCATGCTCTGACAATACATATGACTGAAACTTATTGCAATGCCTAATTGACAACATACTTCAGCATTTGTCATGAGTAAGAGGACCATTTAGATATAGAGGGTACCCATCTGACAGGGAAAAAAATGTAGTGAGAACTTTCCAGAGTGTGATATCTGGTACATTACCCAAAATAACAGCGTGGTGTTGATTTGTGTATAAATTAGGACATTAAACTCTCCTCAACTGATGTATCAAAAGATTTACTGTACAGAAAATAAAAAAGGAAATAACTCCTATTGGGAGCATTCCCTAAGGATCAAAGCAACATTTTGGGGCAGATACCCACACAGGTAAACGTGTGTAAAAAGAAGAGTGACAAATGCCATCCTAATGATTCAAGATAATCACCAAATTAAAATAATTATTTTTTTTCAAAATGAATCATGTTAGAATGATGCTCCATTTACTAATGGAAACAGGGTTCGTTATTCCTGCAAAGCCAATGTTTTATGCTCCGAAGATGTACTATCCTATCGACCTTGGTTTTCTACTCTATGAGGTTATGACATATACCTGCAGGCAAATATCAGGGACCTCGGAGAGAGAACAATTATCTTTGGGCCAATATTTCTGTCTACTACCATCTCACAACTACTTTTTCCTTATTCCTCTGAGACAAATCTATCTTGTTGTTTGCTAAACTCACAAGCTAGAGCAAAAGGAGCTGTTCTAGATGGATGCCAAGTTTAGTAACATTTTCCGACAGTAAAATTACCATTTTTATTATAAGGTAGAAAAGGATGTTTTTCAAATAGCTCTCTTAGTGGAACTGACTCTGCAGTTAATTCTAAATTGGGGGAGAAAACAAGAGCTGATCTGGCTATCGCTCTTTTGCATATGATTGGACAGCTTCTCTTTCAAGTATTCCCCATGGTCAGACCTGCCTGGTCCAAGATGACCCTGGACATGCCAATCACTTGATTAATGCAAAATAGGTTTAAGCAAAGCCTCATATTTATTATAAAAGGTCTAACAAAGGAGAATGAGTTATTTTTAAAAATTGCTATGCTGTTTTTAATACGATCATTTGTTAATATGATTAGTTACTGATGAAGCATAAAACCTAAGAGGAGACATGGTTTTGAGGTCACATACTGAAGTATTTTCATCATAGACCAAAAAAAAAAAAAATCAGATGCATGAACATTTTTAAAGTGGCTGACAAGAAAGAGTTCTCAAGTCAGGAGCTAGTGTTAAATTCCATCTAAAGTAAAAATAAAATGCATAGAATGAAACAAGTTTAGTCTTACAATAACTTCATCTATCAACGGGCAGGCCACGGGGAAAAGAGTAATGTTTATATAGAAACATATGGATTAGGAAGATGTGAGTTATTTGTGTGCTTGGCTGAGAATGTCTCTCTATGTGGGGGTGAGGTTGCCATCACCGCCCTGTGATCAGACCTTCTCTCCCCACTTGACCTCTTGAAATGTTTCCTTTGGTTTACAGCAGTACCCTCACTTCATAGTCTTGGATATAATTTCTAGTTCTTCAAATTTGCTTCATGAGCTGCTAAACACAAATGTTCCCTTTTTTGCACAGACTAGGTGAGTTGGGTGTAGGCCAGGCTGAAATCTACAACATAGCTCATAAATGTGTTTTACCATAAAAGAGGAAATAAAATAAATAAAGAGATTAAAAGACTCATAGTTAAAGCTGGTTAAACTGAAAAAGAAGTGACAGTATGTTTACATTAAGTCCAGATTTTATAGCCATAAGGTTGGTCTCACCAGCCTTGGCTTCTTGTCAATACCAAAGGGACTCTGTGGCTGTTGGCACCACTGGAAGTTATGTGAATCTTTTTGTTGTTGTTCTGTTTTCTTCTGTCACTTTTTGATAATCATGTGCTATTAGAGCTTAATTCTATGGTCTTAGAAAACTTAGTATCTCTTTTTTACTTTGCCAATAAAAATCTCAAGCTATGAGTGAGATTTCTCTAATTTCAACTAGTACACAAATGTAAAGTCTTTAAGTGTACATTCTCCCCAGACCTCAACCATATTTTGATCCTTGAAAGTCAGGTGAGAGACTATGGACTCTAAGAAACAAACTGAGGGCTTCAGAGGGGAGGGGGATGGGGGAATGGGATAGGCTGGTGATGGGTAGTAAGGAGGGCATGTATTGCATGGTGCACTGGGTGTTACACGCAGCTAATGAATCATCAAACTTTACATCAGGAACCAGGGATGTACTGTATGGTGACTAACATAATATAAAAAAACAAAAAAACAAAAAAACAAAAACTAAGAACCAAAAAAAAAAAAAAGAGAGAGAGAATTCCCAAAGTCATTATCTGCATTATTCTCAGTCATCCACTGTTAAGAGACAAAAGAGGTGGAGAAAAGCATGTACTTGTGTTCAAAAATGAGTTGGATTGGGTTAACTGTGGTGCTCGATGAAGTTTACACAGGAAGGAAAGAACAGGCTTTCTGACATGGTCAGTGAGTGGAGTGAGTCAGAAAGCCCTTGAAGTCATTTCTAAAATCAAACCAAGAGAGATGATAGCATTTATTCTTTGGTAATAGCTTCTATACTCTCTCTAAGTAAAAATACCCTTCTCCCTTTCCCTTTCCACTTGTCCTCTTCTAGGAAAAAAAAAAGTTTTCATGTTTTGGAAACAGAAAACTTTAAGAATATGAATAACTTATATAGGAATGTAATTACATTTTGTAGCTATGCTAGTTTACACATGTGTAATCAAAATGCATGAAATCTTCTGTTAAATTACTAATGCATGATTAAGTGTTGACATTGAGATAGTTTGCTGCTGCATTGGACATCCATGGCTTAAGTGAGTTGAATTGGAACTCATATAGTTAGACTGTGAATGGTCTCTTGTTGAGAACTTCCTGGTTTTCACTATTTTGGGAGGAAAGTGCTATAGGTTGTAAGAAAATATTAGGAAGAACTTTCCAAAGATTGTATACTCAAGTCTTCTTTGGAAAATATTAAGGGTTGTAAACAATAAAAAAAAAGATTAAATATTGTGCAGAATCAAAGGCATGTAGTAAAGTAGATTACACTTGGTCCTTGGCATCCTCAGACATCCTTATCTTGAATCCCACTTCAGAAGTTTAAAATTAAGGACATGAATTTTCTCTGGCTCCTAGAAGCAAGTTCAAGGCCACTTTTCTGTAGCTTCTGTGTCAGCTCTCATCATGCAGTGTTTGTATGAGTGTCAGGAGGGATGGTTATAACTTCAAGGAAGCAAGGCAGTTCAAACTAGCTTTGAGTTTATTAGTTGACTCCTCAAAATAATCTCTTCCTCTCTATCAATCCTACAGTACACCATTTGCCCCATCCTTTGTAGGACTTCCACATTTTCTTGGTGCTCTAGCTTTTATTCTTGAAGCAGGGTGCACGTTTGTCTTGATCGGGACTGTGTCATCACTAAGTCGATGCTTACTACATCTTAGCTGGATGAGAGAGCACCTGGCAAGATGGCACGCACTTGAAGAAGCTACTTATTATGTTGATCTGCACCCCCCACCCTGCCAGCACCAATGCAATGACAGCAGGTGGTGAACTCGGAGACTTTTTACAATAGGTACCATAGAGTCAGCTTAATACTCCCCAGGCAACATTGATTGTGGAAAGAAGGATCATACCATTTGCAAACATGGAACTTCAGAAAACCTATCTCAGGAGCCAAATCCACACAGGAACTGACGAATGTCGGAACAACAAGATTCATGGTGCCATCTTTCAGACCTGTTCCGCTACTTTCTTGTGTCTGTCAGATTAATTAAAGCATGCCTGTGTTGATAAAGTCATCCGGGCACGCTGGCAATTTGGGGTTGATAATGGGGAACCTTGAAATCCAAAGAACTTTACTCAGGGTGTTGCTCAATAGAAATACAGTGATGGTTACTACAAGAATGCTGCTTGCACTGTTCCTCAGAATTTTGGATGTGCATTAATATGTGATGGACTTAAACCCCATAAATCCAGTGAAGTAAGTGTCACAATTATTTTTCTAAACTTTTATATGAAGCCTATTATATGGACTTTGGAGAAGTCAAATCCCTTGCCCAGCATCTCACACACGAGTTAAGTTAGTAAGAGCTCTGCCAAACTTTGCTCATCCACCAAGATGCCGCCCACGAGTCAAAGACAGGGTGCTCTCTGCATGCTTCTTTCTCTCCTTCTCCTTCACACCTTACACCATCCGCCTGATTCCCACCGCTTCTCTGTTTGAAATCCCCCCTTCCTCATCCAATGTCTTCCTCTGTTGCTTCTAACATGTTTTAATTTCCGATCTCACCCCCCCCCGCCCCGAACACTCTCCTGGGGATTACTTAAAACGAAATGGAGTCTTTATGTGGTGCTGCTTTCCTACTCAAACCCTTTCAAGAGTCCCCATCACCTGCATAATGCAATACAAAGTCCTTCACAAGACCAACAAGACCTGTTGTCAGTTTCCCTGCCTGCCTCTCACCATGGGATGCATCCCTTAGTAATGTTTTCTCTGCCTAGAATGTCTTTTCCACTGTCCTGGAAAATTCCACTTCTTTTGGTATCCTACATGATTACCTCTGTGCCTCTGTAACAATCCAAGCCTCTTTCCACGATAGCCCTCTCCCCCAGGTTTAATTAGTAATTTATAGACCTATTTCTGGAGAACACTAATGATAGCAACTGGTATTGATTCATTAATCTAGCCTGTGCTGTGTCAGGCAGTGGGTGAAGTTTATTGTGTTACCTCATTTGAAACTCTATTCTTTTTCTGACATATTTAGCAGGATTGTGTCATTTTACAGATAAGGGGATTGATGCCCATATAAGTTAATAACTCAGATGTACTGTGGTTTTAGAACACGAGAGTTGCAGCCTCGTCTTTGGGCTAACTCCAAAGCCACACACTAAAGAACGACACCAGAAAAGACTTCCCTGGTCTCCGAGATTGTGCCTCAGCTACCTGGAATCGGGGAGTGTGCATGATTCTTGTAGCCTCAGCGGCTCCAAGAGAGTGTGTCCTATGACACACGAGGGAAGTGTGTGTCACCTGCCCAAAAGGTCCCACGAAAGGTGTGATGGTTAATGTGATGACAGCTAGATGGGGCCAGGAGGTTCCACACCCATTATTTCTGGGTGTGTCCTCGGGGGGGCGGTTCTGGATGAGATTAGCATTTGAATCAGGGGCACAGTACAGTATATGGCCCTCCCCAGTGTGGGTCAGCATCATGCAATATATTGAGGCCCTGGATAGAAGAAAAAGAGGGTGAAGGAGTCTGTCCCTTTCACTCTGTCTCACTGTTCGAGCTGGGACACCTCATCTCATCTTTCCCTGCCCTGTGACTGGGGTTTATACCATCCACTCTCCTGAGTCTGGATTTGGAATGAACTCTATCATCAGTTTTGCTGGGACTCCTGGTTGCAGACAGCACCCCATGGGACCTCTCAGCCTCCAAATATATGTGAGCCAATCCCTCATTGCACGTGTGTGCGTGTGCGCGCGCGCGCACACACATACACACACCTTGTTGGTTCTGTTTCTCTGGAGATCCCTAACTAACACAGATGGGGTGGTAGAGTCATATATGCACAACAGATCTTAAAACCAGAGATCTTTTGCAACTTCTTAATACTCCCTTCTACAACCTTTATGGAAAGGTGGTACCTATGCACAGCAGAAGCCCATCGGGCTTTTCTCTAGAGAAAAACATAGGGACAGCATCTTTGGTGCACGATGACATGCACTGGGTGAGTCCCAAGCTAAAATAAACAGTAGCACCTCTGGCCTGAATCATGGGGGAACATGTCCCATGACTCGGAGGTATCGTAGACTCAGGACCTCTAAGTGAACTTCACTGTTGCTGGAGCCTGTCACACTACGGATGCTGTCCTACATAGACAAGCTTATTTAATATTAGCATTTCACATCCTTAAAAAGAAAATAAGGAGAAGTGTGCATAATTCATTGAGAATTTTTTTTTAAAGATTTTATTTATTTATTTGACAGAGATAGAGACAGCCAGCGAGACAGGGAACACAAGCAGGGAGTGGGAGAGGAATAAGCAGGCTCATAGCAGAGGAGCCTGATGTGGGGCTCGAACCCATAACGCCGGGATCACGCCCTGAGCCGAAGGCAGACGCTTAACCGCTGTGCCACCCAGGCGCCCCTCATTGAGAATTTTTAAACAGTCAGTTTACATTCATATAAAGGCACATGACCTAACTAAAAATCATATATCTTAAGTAATAATTTAATAGATTTTTAAAAAGATTTTATTTATTTATTTGAGAGAGAGAGCGTGCACAGAGGGAGAGGGAGAAGCAGACTCCCCGTTGAGCGGAGAGCCCGATGTGGGGCTCAATCCCAGGACCTTGAGATCATGACCTGAGCTGAAGGCAAACGCTTCACCTCCTGAGCCACCCAGGTGCCCCAATTTAATACCTTTTAACAAAGGTTGAAATGCTATTTCTCTACAAGTGCAAAGAAAAAATGTCTTCAAATACATTCAGAATGGTTACTCTATATGGAATCTGGAGTGAAAAAAATGAGGAAGTTACAGTTTCAATCATACTAAAGTTCTTTCTTAGCCATCCTCAGGTCCAGACCAGAACCCCAATCACATACTCTCCCAGAGGAACGTGAACAACTGCTCTTTGCAGCTTCAGAGTCGCCTGAGCTGTGTGTGTGGCGGACAAGGAGGAGGAAGCTCCACACTAAAGGGACAGACAACACTCAGTGACACAGAGTTTCAACAGAAATATTTTCCAAATTGACTGAAGCAAGAGAACCCGGGGCAGGGGGCGGGGAGCGGGGAGCAGCCAGGATGTGCTGAATGCTTGGCAACCACTTAAGGGAAGGTCAGCTGAGAAACTGCTATTAAAATGCCCGTTTAATTGATTAATTAATTCCCTTTATAAATTAAAAGTGTAATGATTGCTTTTGAAGCTAACCTAGGTTCGCTCTAATGATTGGTAATCTACCTCGTGGTGTTTTGTGAAGACGCAAAATTGCAAACAACAGGAAACTGCTATCTGGTAAACAAAATCCAACCCCATCAAAGAGAAGTCAGAAAGATGAATGGATTACTATAAACTCCTGGGTGTGTTGTATTCAAAAGACTCGTTGCTGTAAGAAGTTAAGTCAAATTAACACTGTTTTAAGGAGTATACTTTTAACATCATCTATCCCAGGGAGGGCACTATGGCAGCTTGGATGGAGACTGGACCAGATGTGTCCTAAGGCACCTGGGCTTCTGTAGCACAACACATGCCTTATAAGTATGACCATTTGTGCCTTCAGTCTCCCCCATGTGGCACCATCCCAGCCCGGACCTCCTTGTGTTCACGGGAAGTAGCCACCTGCCTTGCTTTCCTGACAGGAAGAGTAACTGTAAAATGCCTAGTGGGAAAGTTTCCAACCGTGCTGGCTGCGTTGTGGGGCAATCCTCCCTGCCTAGCTGCTCTGGGGAGTAATGTGGACACTCTTATCTTTGTGTGATAGGCTTTGGACAACTTTAGAGCCTAAATTTAGCAGGGCTCAGAGCCCCAGGTTACAGAACTGTTCACAACAGAGGGATTTTCTAGAAGGCGAAATTTCTATTTCAGTTCCTACAAGTGTAACGGAAAAATGTCAACCAGCTGAAGAATCTGTACCCGGAGTATAGTTAAAACAAGCATACAAGCAAAGCAACAAGCATTAACTCCAATTCCAATCTCATTTCTGGTCCTTTGAATTGTTAGGGCAAGGTTATGGCGTGGCTAGCCTTTGGCTGAGCAGTGTGGAGGTAGGCATGCGAAGGAAGGCCAGAACCAGGATTAAGGAGAAGATGGAAAAATCAACCTCCTCCACACAGACATATAACATCAATTCACAGGTTGTGTGCACACAGGGGATTGGAAAATGGCAGGGAGAAACAGGATAACTTGGGCAATGTGGCTGATAAATGGCAAAAATGTTCCCTTTGCGAGCAACACCAGATAAGCCTTAGCAAGAGCAGTGTTCACCATCATGCCCTCTCCTCTGCTTTAGTTACACTCTGCAACTTGCAAATTTTCAGTAAAAGGCAAAGGCCTGATGGTAGAAGTTGTTTGAGAGAAATGGTGGAGGAAAAATCGCACCCCATAAGGGGAGCAATAAAATGGTCAAGGGACCTACCAGCTAAGGTTGGGGTATCAGCACGAAACACACCCCCAAACAGAGTAAGGAAGTTGACACTTGAAAGTGAAGATTTCATGCACAGTCCTTTCTGTTAGCTTTGGCTCTTCCTGTAACACCCAACGGAAACACTGCGAACAGACCCTACAGGTTAAAACAGCCAGGCTACCTCAGACCACACAAGTTTCAACAATTGGCCTTGTTTAGGTCATATCATTGCTGCCAGAAGAAATAAATCGCTCATTCACAGTGACAAATTAGCTGCAATTAGGGTGTTAGATCTTGGTGACTAAGACCATTATTCTGAAAGATAAAGGATATAAATAGAAAAATTTGAGACACTTATAATAGCAAGAAGATAAGGAATCTCACATTAAATTGAACAAACACCTTCCTATTCAGAATATTGCCACATTGTAAGACCTTCATAGGAACTCTTACTGTGCAGTTCTGCGATGTCGTATATTAACCTGAAAAAATCAGATGTTATATCTGCATATGCGTTTGCCTGCTTCCTGGGCTGTGTGACATGTAGTTTCACTTACTTATTAGCATGACGTTTTGGACCATTATTGCTATTTGCATTTTATAGGTGAAAAAAAATCTGAGTGAGTTGCCCACACTCACACAGTGAAATTAGTGGTAAAACTATAACGAAAATCCATGTTTTTTTGCTTTCTGGTCAGAGGATCTTCCTTATGCCACATTCTTCCCAAAATGCTTATGTTTCTGCATAAAAATCATCGGAAATGTTGTTTATTTAAACACATTAATCAACCTAACATCGAAAGGTCTGTCGTGTCGTTCATATACATTGAGTGCGGAAGGCAGGAACGCCCTTCTGTCGGCCGGCACAGACAGGAGCTGCCCAGAGAAACGGATCGGAAATACAAACAGGGTTGATTCTGATTGGTTCCCCATGTAGCCACTTTAGCGCAATCGTCGATTTTAGATTGGTCCCTTTGTTAGGCTTTGCTCTCAGTTTCCGTCTTCAATAGGATTTCGTTCACTGTCCAAATTCAGATGGTTAACATGCTGAAAATTTAATAGAAACATTTCAGCAATAATTGTTTGTAATTGTGTAACTTACAAAGTGGCACCAAAGGTAAATTTTCTCTTTGAGGAGTAACTGATACCATGTGCTTTCAAGGTGATTCCCACTCTGGAAGTCAAATGATCACGCTGTGCGCCTCCCACATACGCAGGGATGCGTGTGGACGACAGCGCAATAAAGCTGGAGAAAACATTCCCACTGTAAAGGGAGAACGCTGTATGATATCAATAAATAAATAGTGTAGTCAAGAAAAAAGTCTTCTTCCAGTCATAAATCAACTTTTTGAATTGAATATTTGAAGGCGATTATCTAAACACATAAAAAAGAATGCTTGCTTACTAATCGTTTAAATATATATAATATTTATTAAAAATTTAAAACATTATTTATATATATATCTATATATTCTCATATCCTGAGTGTGTGTGCATATGTGTGTATGCAAATGTGTATATGTGTGTATATGTGCATGTGTGTGTGTGTGCGTGTGTATATGTGTGTTTGTTTGCATGTGAGCATGTGTATATATGTGTGTATATGTACATATGTGCATGTGTATATATGTATGTTTATATGTGTGTATGTGTAATTGTGCATTTGTATATGTGTGTATGAGTATATATATATGTGTGCATGTGTGTATGTGTATATGTATATGTGTATATGTGCATGTGTATATATGTGTGTGTGCATGTGTGTGTATATGTGCATGTGTGCATGTTTTAAATGTATGTGCATGTGTGCATGTGTTTATATTGTGTATATGTGCATGTGTTTATGCGTGTATGTGTGTATATGTGCATGTGTTTATATGTGTGTATGTGTGTATGTGTATGTGTATAAGTGTGTATATGTGTATATGTGCATGTGTGCACGTGTATATGTGTATGTGTATATGTGTATGTGTATAAATGTGTGTATATGTGCATGTGTGCATGTGTATATATGTATGTGTGCATGTGTCTATTTGTGTGTGTATGTATGTGTGTATGTGCATGTGTGTATTTATGTGTGCATGTGTATATGTGTGTATGTGTATATGTGTGTGTGTGCATGCGTGCATGTGTACATGTGTGCATGTGTATATGTGTGTATGTGTATATGTGTGTTTATCTGTGCACAGGTGTGTGTGTACAGAGAGAAATCAACATCAAATTAGACTTAAGAGAAAAGTTCATTTTTATCCTATTCTCAGAAGCTCAGAAATGAGATTTCTCTCCATTTTCATGATACAGTAATGCCAATAAACATGATTCCAGCCAATACATAACATATGTTATAATTTTAAGATGACTTACCAAGATATCACTGTTATTTTTTAAAGGGGGTATGATTCCTTTTTCAGTTTATTATTAGGAAATAATCCTAAAGGAGGATGACATTATATTGAACCTCAGTGGTGATAACCATAAGGAGACTAAGCAAAAGGACTCCTGTTCTTGCCTCTAACTCAGCACCTTCCATGAGGGCAGCTAAGGAGCTTCTGGGTCCCCTTCCTCATGCATATTCATGCGTGTGTGAGTGGGTCTGTCCGGCGGATCTCGGGGCTGCCCTCCCTCTTACACTGCTCATTCCTCGAACCCTCTCTCAGCCCCGGAAGCAAACGTCCCAGTGCCACTGCATGGCTGTAGGTCCCCCAAACTCATCCAACCTGTCAGCTGTCCCTGGCACTTGGAAGGCTAGCCAGTGGTTATAGTTCTGCAGCTCTGCCTCCGAGTCATCCTCGGCTTTGCTCAAAGCACCTGCTGGTGTCCCCTGAGCAGTGGCCCCTCAGCCATCAGGGCAGCGCAATGCCACATCCCTCCAGGAGCGCCTGCGATGCCCTTGCTCCCGTTGTTCCTCTCTTCACCTTGCAAGGCAGCTGTATCCTTCATTCTGTCGTGAAGCTGCTTCCTGCGATGCCCATTTCCTTCCACCCACAGACTCACAGAGAGAAGGAACCAGGCACCAGCAGAGTTTCAGAGCGACAACCCTGGACTCTTAAAATCTGTCTCTGGGGATTCTCGGTTTCTGCACGCTTCCGTCTGATGCTAGACGCGGCTGCGAATCACGCACGGGTTATGCACCGCAGCCCTGTAGATTTCCTACCTCGGAACAGCTCGCGGACGTCTCCGATGCCAGCATCACCCCAGCAAAGGAGACGCTGTGGATACTGCCTTCTGAGCGCTTTGTGCATCATTTGACAGCAAATTACTGCCAAGGCAGAATTCGATGAGAGCTTGCCACCCTGACTCTCCAACACCTTTCAGCTTTATGTAGTATTCTTTTATTGCGTAGCAGGTAATAAATAAATTGGAAGAAACACTTGAAATAAAACAAAGAGTCAGGAGTCTGGCTTCCCTGTTCGGGACTGCTGAGGGCGAGTGATATGAGATCTGTCACCTTGGGTCTTGCCTCTCTTCAGGGGTGATAACATCGAGGTCAGTGTAAGCACACAATGGGGTATTAAATTATCAAGGACTCTGGAAAACAATAGTGCTCTTCAAAGGTGCAACCTTCCCCCACTTCTAGCTTCATATTTAAGTCCAAAGGATAGAGTACAGGGTGGTCCACACTTGATGACATTTAGAAAAAGCTATTGTATAAATTTAGACAGATGTATTTAGCAGATACCAGTTTATTGCCTCAAAGAGCTTAAAGTACAGGGAGATCTATGGAGGGAAAATGGCTTACCAGAAGTTCAAAGACCCATGCAGACAAGGACACCTGTTGTGAAGGAGAGGAAGAGAAAATACAAAATCATCTAACGCAGTGTGCTCTGCTAGGAAGGAAATGTCTTTGTCTCATGTGACGGTGTGAGGCCGCACAAGGTCTAAGTCAAAAAGCCTTATAATTGTGTCTGTCACTTAATAATTGATAACCTGAGGGTTCCCCTTTTGTAAAGGGGAAAAGAGAGAATGTGTGCAGATCTGCCTTATATAACCCTAAGAATAACAGACATAGAAGACATTGACATGGTTTGCACAGAGAAAATAAAAGGAAGTTTGCAAGGTAGGCAGAGAGATACCATCCTAGGTCACTGAAACGTTTCTGATGTACTAATACAGGTCAGATGGAGCATACTCAATAAATATCTGTTGAAGTGATATATTTTTCTAAATTCCATGTCTATTTGAAATAATATCAAATTTTGTACCGGGAATGAAATGAGCTGTGCTAATGCTATTCTAGAAACACACCTAAATGTTTCTGCGGTAAGAAGCCTAATGCTCATGTGGCATTCGCTCTACCCTGCTCACTTGTAAGTGCTCGCATGAACTGGCTTATTCAATCCTTGCAACAGCTGTGTGAGATAAAGGTACTCCTATCCCCATGCTCCATGATGAAGGGACAGAGGCACAGACTATTTAAATAATTTGCCCAACGTTACTTTTTTTTGCAATTTACAATGGAGCCAGATGCCTGGGTCAAGCACAGGATGAGAAATGGCCACGGAGTGGAATTGGGTGGAGCCTCAGTTACAGAGCTGAGTGGCCAGAACCACGGCTGGACCCTTGGCTGGAATCCAACCTGTAGGACTTCTGAGCCCACAGGGTTAAACAACCATGCTGCTTTCCTACTCTGTTACAGATGACTGTTTCATTTTTTTTAAATTGTATTTATTGATTTTTAGAGAGAGAGCGACAGAGTATGCAGGAGTGGGAATGGGGAGAGAGAGAGAGAAAATCTCAGGAGCCTGAGTCAGGGCTCGATCTCACAACCCTGAGATCACGACCTGAGCCAAAACCAAGAGTCGTACGTTCAACCTACTGAGCCAGCCAGGTGCCCCTGATTGGTTCATTTTTAACTAGAACTTGCCTCTCTGGCAGGAAACTTAGTTGGGAAATGAAAATATCATTAATAACTATTTTCTTCTAATTAATAGGAGGAAAAAAGTGATCTTGCATGCAAAACTTAAATGGTTAAAAAATTAAATCTTTAACATTGTCTTATGATGAGTGTTTTTATCTTTGTAATATCAAGCATTTTGCAGATAACAAGATTTGACTTTAGAACACTGTTGGCCAAATAATTTAATAATAAGCATTCAAAATAACTTGAGGGATTTTAAGCTAATCTCTTAATCAAGAGATCGCTACTTTATCAAGTCACAACAAAAACATTATTTTGCCTCAGTTTTGCCAAGGATCACCCAGATCTTTACAGTAAGTTTTGTATTAAGACCTACATATAGTAATGTACAAGGATACAAATTGAATAGAATCATCTTTTTTTTTTTAAGATTTTATTTATTTATTTAACAGAGAGACAGACAGCAGGAGAGGGAACACAGGCAGGGGAAGTGGGAGAGGAAGAAGCAGGCTCCCACTGGGGAGCTTGATGTGGGGCTCGATCCCAGGACTCTGGGATCACGCCCTGAGCCGAAGACAGACGCTTAACGACTGAGCCACCCAGGCGCCCCTAAATAGAATCATCTTAAATAGGGCAAAAAAGGAAGAAAAGCATCCTTCTCTCACCCTGTATGTCCCCAGTAACTGCGGAAATGGGGTGCTGAGGAGAGCATACTCTAAGTGCTGTGGCTTTGCACATTTTATACATCAAGCCACCACAGTCAGCTGGTATTTATCAAAGAAGCCTCATGAAGTCAGGAGCCCAGTGGCCCAGTTCCTCGGATGAGCTCCAGACATTCCTGCGCCAATGGAACTGAATCGGGCTGGCTCAAATTTATCAGAGTGTGATGAACACCTGACCTTAATATCGAGACTCTCTGTGGCTCCAATACCCAGAGGCAGGGCACTGAGGAGGGGAAAAGGAGGTCATGTTTTATATCTGTCCTGGGAGCACTGTGATTGAAATGACAACAAAATCTTTGTTTTTCCTAGCATTTTAGTTATGACTGAAAAGTCCGTGGGCTTTGGAAGTGCTCTCTGCTTTCCAAAGAGGTCTCCAAATGGCTTTGTAAAGTTTCTGCTCCCTCCCAGTTACCAGAAAACTTGAATGAACGCAAAGAAAAGACGGTAAGTACATAAAATCACTCAACAATTCTCTGCACTGATGTTTGGGAAAGAAAAGACCAAAGAATACTTACACTCTCTCTTCTGGAGTGTTTTCTACATTTAAACATTATGAAAAATGTCCTGAGGAATAACAAAGTGAGCGAGTGACAGATTGCCCTCTACAGGTTTGCCCTCTGGTGAAAAAAATCTCCGTTTTATTTGAGGTATCCAAAATGGGTTTTTCTTTTCTTCTTCTTCTTTTTAATCTTGGTCAAACTCTTTATCTTCTCTATATGTGATTGAAACAAATTCTCTGTCATTTGACGTTCATTTCAAAGTTAAGGAATTACTTCCCTGAATGCACCCTTAAACATTGTCTCGGTGAGCTGTGTTGGAAAGGACAGGGAACAGAAGTGGTGTTTGCTACTAAGAGAAACCATGTAAACACCTGCAGGGCACCTCAGATACATTTCGTGCTGGCAGGTAGATCCAGGACACTTCGGTCTCAGGCCAGATGATCGCATCAGGGTTTGGACAGGAAAGAGAGACGGTGCACAACTTTGTGAGGAACCCAGAATATGGCTCCAAGCAGCCACACAGATCCAACCGTGGTAATATTTTGGATATACTGGGTTCATTAAAATATATTATTAAAATTAACATTTTTTTGCATTTGCTTTTCAGTGAGATGACTACAAGTTTAAAATAATGTATGGGGCTCACATCATATTTTCAACTGGCAGCTCTGCTCTGTGACATCATCGTTGGAGTGTAATTACTAGAAGACCTGGAATCCAGTTAGTAAAGTGCATGCAAATGAATACAGTAGAGACGATAAGTCTAAAGATACATGAAGTGATGGAGTTGTAAACTTTGTTTTAATGATAAATATTAAAATTAATAACTTGAAGAAAACAAGAGTAAAGTATACACTTAGTAAATATCTGCTACATGTAGGTTTATATAGACTTTCTTTTTATCTGTATTTGTTTATATACATACCAGTTTTTATCTGAGCTTAAATCTCCTCTTATATAAAATAGAGTTGATAGTTCTTACATCGCAAGACTATGTGAGGATTATGGAATTTTATCGAAAAAAGCAACTTGTAACTGCTTGGCCTATTATGGGTGTATCTGACACAACAGGAACCAGGGGAAGTGGTCCAGACATTGAGGGGCTCTTTCTGCATGTGAGGAACGTCTAGACCAGAATGGAGGTCAACAAGCTACTGCCAGGGGTCCAACCCCACTGCCTGGGTTTGTAGAAGACTGGTTTTCCCATTTTTAAATGGTTCAAAAAATATCAGAAGCTGAATACTATTTTGTGTCAAGTGAATGTATGAAATGTAAGTGTCAGAGTCCATATGTAACGTTTAACGGGAACACAGAAACGTGAGCTGTTGACATCCTGTACCTCTCTCCTACTCCCACAGCTGGGGCAAAGCCAGAGACTGAGGATCTATCCCTTCACAGAAAGAGTTGGCTGAGCCCTTCTCTAAAGTCAAAGGAAAATATTGCCTGGAGGCAACCGTAGCCTGTGGTAGTTCCCCCCCCCCCCACAGAGACTTTGTTTTGGGTTGTGTGAGGTTTTTTGGAGTAAAGAGAGGGCTTAAAGAACTTCTTGAAGCAGCCTAGCTACCTACAGTCAGTGACGTCTTCCCTCTCCTTCCCTCTGACACCCGAGTCAGGCCTGGGGCTGACTTTCCTGACCAAGTATTTACAGCTGTACAGACTGAACCCCCTCCTTGGCTTGACCAAACCTCGGTCAGGCTCCCCTTCACCCCACAGGCTCCTCTTCTCCCCTGACCTTGGCTGGCCCTCAAAGTTAAAGAAGCACGAGGGAACAGAGTGTACCCCCACCTAACAATTCTTTCTGAGACCAACTGACCACATGCATAGGGAACCGTGCTCTGGAAAACCACTGCTGTCAAGCTGTCCGCTTGCCTTCCTGGCATACTTAATCTCCCCTAAAAGTTCCGGCTAGCCCTGCTTGTGCCTCTGCATCCTGCAAAACAGCAACACAGAACAAAAACCCCTAAACCCCTTTTATGTTGGATAATGAGCCATATTCAGGCTCTGCGGTCCTAGCATTCTCCCTACAGCCACCATCATTTCCAATGAAATCTTTCCTAAGCCCGGGCTTTTTGATTTGCGAAGTTCAGCTCACACCACATCAATGTCAGCCCCTTATGCCTTTACCTGTGTGTGTGGACTTGCATCCAGGCTCTATGAGAGAGCTGGTATGAGGATGGAGGGGTTCATCCCCTGATGCCAGCCCTGCAGCAAGGTGGGAAACACCCAACAAGTGAGACACACTTTTCATCAAACTCCAGGGTAGAGAAAGCAGCTGTTTCTAACTCAAAGGGAGACAACATTCCCCAAATAGTAGCTTCATGTCAACCCCCTAGTTTCCATCTTAGACATAACAGAAGAGTCCTTTCTCCTCCCTCTTGTTGTTTTTCTGTTTTAGAGAAGTTGATGATGGTGGTGGTGGTGGGGGTCATAGGCATAAAGCATCACTAGCAGCAGTAAAAAGTGTTTATCACCCAACAGCTACTGCTCTGCGGGCATTATGTGGACCACCCGGTCTCATCAAAACCATTTGAGTAAAACCATCATCATTTTACAGAAGGAAAATATGAAATACAGGAGTCTTAAAACTTACCCAAGATTATGGTAAACGGTGGACTCAGAAATCCAACTAGCGGCTATTTCCAGAGCCTGACTTCTCCAGCCCTCACTGTTCCAATCTCACAGCCAAAAGGAATGTAATCATGGAAAAAAGACTTCATACAACTTTTTTATGGATGTGTCATGCTAAAGTGCTTTAATCATTGGAGTAACATTTAGTATATATTTAATTTGTACCTGAAAGATTTTAAAAGCTAAATCAATGTCCAGTGACACTATCTTATGGCAGGAAGCATTTTTAAATTAAATTTAGTAATTATAAGTTTTAAACATTCAAGCTTATGGTTTCTTAAAACTGAGATTTAAAAAAATGTACAAATTTGGATAATTGTTTTTCTAAAGTCAAATTTCATCACAAATAACAGGAAATATTCTGATTTTTAGAAAGTAGTGAATTTAGAAAACGTCATCAAATATACAAATGAAACAGTAGTTAAATCCTAGAATTTTAAAAAAATGGAGTCAGTCAACTTTGAAAATGTAGGGTTAAGTTGACCTAAACATAAAACAATGTTGAAATTCAAGGTAAGAATAAAGACACTTGAAGATGACACAAACGAATGCAAAGATATACCATGTGACACAAAGCAATGTAGAGATTCAGTGAAATCCCTATCAAAATACCAACAGCGTTTTTCACAGAGGTAGAACAAATAATCCTAAAATTTGTATGGAACCCCAAAAGACTCCAAATAGCCAAAGCAATCTTGAGAAAGAAGAACAAAACTGGAGGTATCACAATCCCAGATTTCAACCTATACTTATACTACAAAGCTATAATAATCAAAACAGTATGGTACTGGCACAAAAATAGACATGCAGATCAATGAAACAGAATACAGAGCCCAGAAATAAACTCATGATTATGTGGCCAATTAATCTTCAACAAAGGAGGCGGGCATATACAATGGGGAAAAGATTGTTTCTATAACAAACGATGTTGGGAAAACTGGACAGCTACATGCAAAAGAAAGAAAATGGCCCACTGTCTTATACCATACAAAAAATAAAATAAAAACAAATTAATGACCTGTGAGGCCTGAAAACATAAAATTCCCAGAAGAAAAGATAGGAAGTAATCCCTTTGACATCAGTCATAAAAACATTTTTCTAGATATGTCTCCTAAAAGGTGAGGGAAACAAAAGCAAAATTAAACTATTGGGACTACACCAAAAAAAGGGTTTATAAATGGTATATCCAATAAGGGGTTACCTCCAAGTGGTACCTGGTGGCTCAGTTGGTTAAGTGTCTGCCTTCGGCTCAGGTCATGATCCCAGGGTCCTGGGATGAGTCCTGCATCGGTCTCCCTTTCAGCGGGGAGCCTGCTTCTCCTTCTCCTTCTGTCCCTTCCCCTGAACATTCTCTCTTTCTCAAATAAATAAATAATTTTTAAAAGGGGATTATATCCAAAATATATAAAGAATTTATAAAACACCAAAAAATCCAATTAAAAATTGGCAGAAGACATGAATAGATTTTTTAAAAAATAGAGATGGCCAACAGACATATGGAAAGGTGTTCCACATCACTAATTATCAGGGAAATGTAAATCAAAACTACAATGAGATATCACCTCACCTCAGAAGGGCTAAAATCAAAAACACAAGAAATAGTAAGTATTGGTGAGCATGTGGATAAAAAAGAATTCTTATCCCCTGTTGATGGGAATGCAAACTGGTGCAGCCACTGTGGAAAACAGTGTGGAGGTTCCTCAAAGAATTAAAAATAGAATCACCATAAAATACAGTAATTCCACTACCCAAAGAAAATGAAAAAAATATTATTGAAAAGATATACGCACTTCTGTGTTTATTGAAGCATCATTTACAATTGCCAAGGTATGAAAGTAGGCCAAATGTCCATCAACTGATAAAAGGATAAAGATGTGGTATATATACAATGGAACATTATTCAGCCATAAAAAAGTATGAGAATCTTCCCATTTGCAACAACATGGATGGACCTAGAGGGTATTATGCAAAGTAAAATAAATAAATCAGAGAAAAACAAATACCATATGATTTCACTCATATGTAGGATTTATGAAACAAAACAGATGAACAAAGAAAAAAAAGAAAAGAGAAAAAGACAACCAAAAAAACAAATGCAAATATAGAGAATAAACTGGTGGTTACCAGAGGGGAGGGGGATGGGTGACATAGATGAAAGGAATTATGAGTCCACTTTCCGGGCTGAGCACTGAGTAATGCATAGAATTGTTGAATCATTATATTGTAACTGAAACTAATATAACATTGTATGTCAACTATACGTGAATTTTTAAAAATAAGACAAATTAAAAAGTGTTATATATATAATATATATATAAAATTAAATTAGTGTTATATATATTATATATAGTGTTATATATATAAAGTGTTATATATAATATATAACATATATTATATAATATATATATATTTAATGATTTTGCTTATTTATTTGAGAGAGAGAGAATGAGAGAGAGCACAATGGCGGTGAGCGAGAAGCAGGCTGCCCATCCAGTAGGGAGCCCAATACAAGGCTCGATCTCAGGACCCTGGGATCATGACCTGAGCCGAAGGCAGCTGCTTAACCAACCAAGCCACCCTAAAAACACTAATATTTTTAAATAAGAAAATGGAAGATAGTCAAGTCAGGTGTCTTCACAAGGCTCAAACCATTAGTTGGAAATAAGAAAGGCATTTTGCCTATGCAAGGTTAAATGGCTGTTTTGGCAGATTTTATATGTTTAAGGTATGTAAAGCATCTCTGATGCATTTACAGATATGTAAAAATACATATCATGTTTCTCATTTTGCCTGAGGGCAAAGCCACCATTTCCGTATTGTGGATATCACAGCTTCGTTGTAAGCACTGTGAAATCACAGTGCTCAGATATGCATGGACCATGTACACAGAGCCCCACCCCCTCCATCTTTTGGCCTCTCCCTTGTGGGGAGTTGCAGTTATTTTCAGCAACATCATACTGAATTAAATCAGTCTTATTTTGATAAAAATATCATCTTGCCACTGCTGGTGTTATAATTTAAACACTGGAAAAGAAGTCTCTAGTTTCAAAAACTGTCTTAAAAAAAGCAGCTCTAAAAAAGATCTCATTGCAATTGTTTTCTGCTGAAGAAATGGTATGGCTTGATGTCATTGAAAACATCATCAGACTTATTTATAAGATATTATACACCATTCTGTGCAAACATAAAAAAATTAAAGTATTTGCCATTTTTTAGAATGCATCACTCTTTGTACTTTTTCTTCCCATTTATGCTCATCATAGCCCTGCTTGAAAACTGAGTAATCCCAGGTTCCAAGGGAATGTCAATAACATCGTAATTTTTCGAAACATAGGATAAAAGCTAAGACTGAAGAATGCTTGCTGTGTGATGCTTTACATATCTCATTTAACTCCATCAACAACCCTATCAGGTAGACGCTATTAGTCCCTGCAGTTAGAAATGTGCCTTAGCCACGTTACATAAACTTCCCTGTATAAACTGTTAAGTGACAGAAGTAGGACTTAAATCCAGGTCTCTTTGACTATAAGATGTAGGCTCTTAGCCACAGAATTGGAAGAAATCTTCGAGGTAACCTTGTCATTCCTCCTCAATTTTTCAGAATAGAAAATTGAAACCGAAAGAGTGACACTGCTCTTTCAAGGTCATGCAGTTGTGGGGCTCAAAGAAAAAGGACCAAACTCAAGCTGACTAATCACATCCAGTGTCTTCCTGCCACTCCACATCGTTTCCTATGGGGATCACCATGCAGTGACCTGAGATATGGACCTAATTGTAAAATGTCAACAAGTTTAATATGTTCCTTCTGATGGAAACAATACCAGTAGAAATTATTACAACTTAGCAGATAAAATCTACAGTGTACTATAAGGAAAAGAAGCCTGATGTTATTTTCACTGATTCTGAAATTAATATCAAGCAATGGCATTCAACAGTTTTGAGCTATGTAAAGCAGAGAAGTTTCATTTTTTTTACCTATTTCTTGTGAGATGTGTCATTGAGTTATTTCCTTTTTTTTTAAAGATTTTATTTATTTTTTTGACAGAGAGAGAGACAGCCAGCGAGAGAGGGAACACAAGCAGGGGGAGTGGGAGAGGAAGAAGCAGGCTTCCAGCAAAGGAGCCTGATGTGGTGCTGGATCCCACACCGCCAGGATCATGCCCTGAGCCAAAGGCAGATGCTTAAGGAATGAGCCACCCAGGTGCCCCGAGATATTTCCTTTTCTGTAGAATTTAATTCTTTAACCTTTATTTTGGAAGATTTTATAATGGTTTGCTAAGGAAGACTTCATCAGTTTATATCCCTTGCATTTAAATATTCAGTAACTATAGTATGCAATGTGCCTTTAAAAGTAATTTCTTTACAGGAGCATTGTACATTTTGACTATCCATTACATATCTGCGTACGACTTTGCTCTACTAAGCAATTTTCTTTAATGTCAACCTTGATGAACAAGTAAGCATTAAGGCAACATTTAAACACTAAAGTAATACATGGTTAAATGAATCTAAATAAACTAAGCCAGTGAAGACATCATAATTAGTTTCAGTGCCTGCTTTGAGTAAATTTTCTTTCCAAAATTCCATATGTGTTTTTTAATTGTTACTTTACCCTTATTCATCCAAGAAACATCCTACAATTAACCATAGCGGATTTTCCAATAATAAAGTTTGCTAAATAAAACTCAGCAGAGTTTAATGGATTCATGTTACTACAAAAGACATTTTATTTCTTATTTTTCTTAAATAAATTTTGATCTGCAAATGTGTTCAGTGCTATCTTTGAGGTCAGTCTTTGAAAATGTAGTATAATTGATATGACATTAATAAATGAAATTAAAGGTGAATTCAGGACTTACAAAATGGTTTTACCTGGTTTGGGAAATAATTTTGCTTCTCAAAATTTAATAAAATTGCCATCATGTTCAAATTAGATATTTTACATTAATTTTATTTGTAGCTTTGATTATTATCCTTCCAAATTACAGTGTAACATCAATTTTGTGAAATATTATCTAAACCTACACCATAACCTTGGTGTCAAATTCCAGATAAACCTAAACTCTTTTAAAGTGATTGCTGTTTCAAACCTCTCTTGATTATCTGCATATTTTAAGTGGGGTAAAATCCAAGGAAATAATTTAAGAACAAAGTTAAGTATAAAAACGATAAAATATTTTAAGTCGGGTATGATCAATGAATTAGTAGAACCAGTATGGTAAGCTCAGCAGGCTTGGGAATGTGGTAACTGACTCAAGTGTAATTCTGCTTTAATTTTCTACATTTATACCTACATTGATTCATAGACACTGATCCAAATCTAATTCAGTGAAAAAAAAAAAAAAACATTGGCTTTGAATCAAAGTTTAGTTACTTACTTCTTATGTGACTTTCAATGCCTTACATAAATACCTAGGCTTTTTGTTTTTGGGGGGATGGAAGTGTGGTATTGAAGAATAACTCTGAACACAGGGAAACCAAATAAGCATAATAAGCAGTTAGTGAGTCATCCCCTTCTTTCCTTTGTAAATGTTACAGCAGTTAACTATCCACATTTACATAGTTGTAAAAGAATAATTTTAAACTTTACCATACCATAAATTACATTTTAAAATTTAAGTATTAAAAATTATTATAGGATTTTAGAGAATCCATATGGCTTTTTAGAAGAAAAAAATGTTGAGAAATAACCAAAATATTTTACATATTTGAGAGAAGTTAAAAAAAACAGACTTGAACAAAATGGATTTTTGTTAATGCATAAAAATGACAGGGACTAGAACATCCAAAAAATGTATTCGTAAAACTACAGATGTCTTATAGCACACACGAGATGGGCAGAGGACATGTACACATTTAGGTGGCCGATTCTAAGATAGCTGAGGGCAGAATGTGACCTCTGAAATGACAGCCCCCTCAGAGTTTGTTCAAGAAATCAATCTTTAATCTGATCATCTGCAAACCCCACTAATCCTTGCAACTCCCCTGGGCTAAACACTAGATATAAATTGATACATACAGATACACATGACAGACACTCACTGAATGTGTAAACAACAGGTATTATCTGTTCAAATTATTAATTTTAATATTAATCATTAAAACAAAGTTTACAATTCCATTACCACATATATCTTTAGACTCATTTACTCTACCTCATTCATTTTACCTAACTGGATTCCAAAACTCTTATTAATTATACTCTTAAAGATGATGTCACTGAGTAAGGCCATCTATTGGAAATATAAAGTAAGCCTCATGCATTATTTTAAATTTTTAGTCATCTCACTGAAAAGCAAATGCAAAAAATAAAAGAAAACTTTAATAAGATATTTTGCTTAATCTATCTAAAACATTACCATTTCAATATATAATCAATATAAAAGTTGTTAATGAGATAGTTCACATTCTCTTTTTCATGATAGATATTTAAATACTCTTTGTATCATATACTTAACAGCGTATCTTACTTGGATTCTCAAGTTTCAACAATTAAAGTGATATGTAGTCGTAACAAAATGATAAATTGTGTTTAATGCCAAAATATTTTACAATGTTTTTCTTTTTTAATTTAAATTTATGTTAATGAAAATCAAATATAATTTAAAATTTAGTTAATCAGTTACACTAGAGTTAATGTGCTCAATTGCTATATGTCACTAGTGGCTACCATATTCAGTAGAACCATTCTGTTCCCCTATGGGTAGATGTTTATGCAACTTTTTTGTGTGTTCACCACATAAAAGGCAAGTGAGTATTAGAAAACCATAATAAAAGAGAAAGAAGAAATCACTCCTAAAATCTATAAATCACTCCTATAAATCTATAAATCCTATAAATGCAAAACACTTAAGTTCATATATAAACCCAAGATATTACTCATTTTATATTTTGTATGCTATCTAAAGCTAAAGTAGAAAAGGAGAGAAAATTTTCTAGAAAACCTGTTTTGCCAAATCTATGATTTTTGCAAAAGATTTTCTTTGAATGAGAGAAAATTGATTTTTCCTTGCAGTTTGGAAAACGTGTGTCTGTAAATCACTTTATATCTCTGCTTAATACCTTGCTTGTTTATGTAGAAAACAACCTTTTATATAAATCAGAGGTATCTAAATAAGTCTTAGTAAAGGTTGCCAGGAAACTGTCCAATTTAAAAAAAATTAAAAGAAACTACTTTAAATTACCTTAAAGCATCTCAGGTCAAAGAATTAATGTTAAGCAAATACTGGAATGACAAAAGAAAATGTTACAGACTATGTTAGGGAAAGTGATCATGGGGCGCCCGGGTGACTCTGTCCGTTAAGTGTCTGATTCTTGATTTTGACTCAGGTCATGATCTCAGGGTCATGGGATCGAGTCCCCATAGGTCCAGGCTCAGCGGGTAATCTGCTGGAGATTCTCTCCCTCTGCCGCTTCTTCCACCATGTGTGTGTGCTCTCCTCTCTCTCTCTCATAATAAATAAATAAATCTTAAAAAAAAGAAGAAAAGTAAGCATATAAATTTTCTAAGACTTACCTAGATACCTCTGACTTAAATAAAAGCCTGTTTTCTACAGAAATTAACAGCAAATATCCCACTGTGTAAAGAGATGTGAATGGAAGAAAGATTATAGGAGGGCAGAGAGATCATCACCTGTTTAGAAGATCCAGTTGGTTCAAAATTAAGATAGCAGGCATGTGACCAGATGAAAATGATGAATAGCCTTGATCCTAAGGACTAATCATAATATACAATATTCTAACACATTATTTCTGTAACTTCTTGTAATATAATGTCTTTTAAATAGTTATATGGCAAAAATGACACAAAAAAGGCTCTAATGTAATACTCGCTTAAAATAAGGTGTAGACAGAGAACACATGGGCAAGGAGAAGAGGAGCTCCACAGAGATGCCAAAGTCAGCAACTGTATGCAGGCTGGACATCTTCTCTAGGGCATCATTCTGTAGTTTAAAAATGTATATACTATGATGTATCCTATGTCCAAAAAGAAAATTAAACAAAAACACCCTTCTGATGTCACTCCGTCCTCAAGCTCAGTTCTGCTTCTCTTCTTCCTCTATGAGGAGACCCTAACCCCTCATCCACATTCCCTCACGGTCATCTCACACAGGCTCTCTGCCACCTCAACCTTCCACAGCTGTGCTCAAGGTGACCGGTGACTTCAGTCCTGCCCATAATGATCAGTTTCAGCCCCTATGGATTTGTCTGTAAACCCTGACATAACACCATCTCTACAGTCAGGACATTTCCCTCCTATACCATGGGCCACTGAGTCCTGTGTTGTTTCCTTCGTTTCTCTCCAACTGCTTCTTGCTGGAGTGCTCTGGGCTCAGTGCTTGAAGATCTTCCCTTTCCTAATAAACACACTTGGTGACCTTGTCTAGTTTGGTGGCATAAATACCATCTAAACAGTTATAGAATCCTAGTACCGTGCATCTGGCCAAGGCCTCCTCTGAGAAAGTCCAGCCGTACACCCACCTGTGCTGTGATATCTGGTGGGCACCTAAGATTTTCTACATTCAAAACGCAATGCCTAACCTCCATCTCTCCTGCCTTCTCCCATCCTGATAAATGGCCTCTACATCTCCCCAGTTGCCTAGGACCAAGACCTGGGGCCATTAATGATATTCTCCATTTCCTTACATCTTACCTTCAATCTTTCAGCAAACCCCATTGGCTTCTTTCAAAATATATCCCAATAGGACCACTTCTATCTCTGCCATTTCTCCATTTTTTTCTCTTATAGATAAAGGGGTAGTCTCCAAACAAATCCTGCTTTCGCCCAATCTCTGCTCTACCCCACACCATCCTAGAGAAATCCTGTTAACTGTTAAACAGAGTTCGTGAGTCCTCTGCCTTTAAAGCTCTCATGACCTCTCACCTCACCTCCTATAAAAGCTAATGTCCCTCCGATTTCCAAAAAGGCCTTATAAAATGTGGTCCCCGTTCCTCTTCTGACTTTCTGTCTTGCTTCCCCACTCTGCTCCAGTCAAATGGGCGTCCCCAGACAGTCCTGGAAATCCCCATGCACGCCACCCCCTGAGCTCATCACCGCCCTCAGGTTCTTCTTCAGTGCGTGGCTGCCTCCCTCACTTCAGTCATGTTTTGTTTGGATGTCACCTTCTCACTAAGGGCTTATGTGACATGTCTATAAGTTTGAACTCATCCTCCTTCCAGTGTTGGTAACTTCTATCTTCCTTTCTTGAGTGATTTCCATAGCATGCCTCCCCGTTTAGGATACTAGACAGTTTACTTGTGTTTTTCTTTAATTTTTTTAACTTTTTAGGAATATTTATTTATTTTAGAAAAAGAGAGAGGGAGGTGGGGAGGGGCAGAGGGAGAGGAGTAAGAGTTCCGTACAGACTTGGCACTGAGCCGCAGAGCCCGATGCAGGGCTCAGTCTCACAACCCTGAAATCATGATTTGACCCACAACTGAGAGTGGACATTGAACTGACTGCACCACCCAGGCACCCCTACTTGTGTTTTTGTAAGTACCACTGTCATCTTTAGAATGTAATCAGTAAGAGGGTTTTGCTAGGTAGCGTGTGTGTGTGTGTGTGTGTGTGTGTGTGTGTGTGTCTTCCTCATTACTGTACCCTCTGCAAATAGAAGAGCTTTAGTGCCTAAAAGTGTATAGAATGAATGAAAGAATAAATAATGATTCGGGTATTCCAATGCAAAGTATCATGGAAGAATCAAAGATTAAGAACAGATCAGTAAAATGTTTTATCTCTCGAGGAGCTTCTCTTGCCAAAGTTACCAAAACCTCTTTGTTGGTCGAAGCAAAGGAGCTTTCAGTCTTTATTATCTGTGCATTAAATGTTAGGTCTGTTTTTTTTTTTTTTTCTTGAAAGACTACCATGCTTTGGCTTAAGTCTATGCAATTTGCATTTCAGTTATATAAAAAGAAACACATTCCACCTCAATGCAAGAAGTTCAGCAAACTTAGATAATTTATGACAAACAGAATTCAAGTGCCACCAGAAAAAAAAAAAAACTGTTTCTCTATATATTACATACAACATGTTAGAATATGCTTCTTCTCTCCTAGCTCTATAGACGCCCCCCCAAACACACACATCCTTATTATGGGAATGAGGAATGTTATTAAGTAGATGGGAGCTCTATAATCTCAATGTAGGAAAATAGGGAACACAGACAACCCATACCATTCTCAATGGTCAATTTTCAAATTGCATTTCCACAAACACAACTTCTTGGTGGAAAACATTTAACACTTCCATTTAAGAGAAGTAAATTAGGAGAAAGGGGACTCGGTGTCCAGGCAAAATCAATTATATACCTGATAGATTGATTGATAGATGATAGATAGATAGATAGATAGATAGATAGATAGATAGATAGATGATAGATAGATAGATTTTTTCAAATTAATACTTTTTAGTTAGAGGTAGCCACGGAATGGAGAGTTTCAAGTGACTCAGTTTTGGAATGACATTGAGATTTGTCATGACCTTTCCTCATAACACCAGCTTGAATTCCTCTAGCACTTTTACTTTTTCCCTAAAATACATTCATATCACTTTTCTCATCCATATATTTCAGTGTCTTTCTGAGCTATTTTAGGCGGGTGTCATTATTCCAATGTCGTAAATGAGGACCTCAGACTTCAAGTCTATACCAGAAGCAAGGCACAACAACTGGTCACAAGTTGGACCCAACTACCTTTTTATTCTCACCAGCTATGACTCCTCACCACTTGCTTACTAACACTTGTACCACTTGCTTTTCTGCATCAAGAACCAAGCTTTCCCTGCTCCCTTGTCCATATGCTGCTGGCTCCAGCTGGACCACACGTCCATTATGTTCAGATGCCTGTCAAATCAACCCTCTTCAGCCCAGTTCACCTATGCTGTCATCCAGGAAGGTTTTCTAACTTACTCCCTTATGGACACTCTACTTAACCTGAACTCTAGGCCAGGCTCTTTTCTGCATGTAGGGGTTATGGTAGCAAGACAGACAAATTTCTTGCCTTCCTTGACCTGATGTTCTCTCCAGAGTCCTAGAATATATAATATAAAAATTTTGCCATATTAATCATTTCCCACTTTGTATTATAATTATTTGACTTATGACTTATCCCCACTTCTGAATTAGGAAATCAATAAGAATAGATCTATGTCTGATCAATCTTTTTTACCCTGAGTTACCTTAGTGGACACACACCAAATGTTCAGTTAATAGTGGAGATGGAGAAATACATTTCCAATAATTACATAATTACTTAAAGAATATTCCCACTAGATTTCACTAAACCAAGCCCGAAAATTGCCTATTTTCCCCCATGCATATAAATTATAGCTAACTTTATTTGTTTGCCCTGATATTTATGTGCTGGGCTTCTGAAATTTCCATCTCTTTCTTCTATCCTTTTTTTTTTTTTTGGTTTTTAATTCAATCTGCTTGAGTAACTTCATTCATAAGACAAATCAACCAAATCTCAGTTTAATAAAAAATGCCCATTATGTGTGATTCTCTCATTACTTACATCAAATACTTGAATGCAATTGTGTGCATGTTTTTACATAAATTATGTTTCATGCAGTACACTGCATTTTGTGTTCTTTTCTGCATAATGTAATAATCAGCATCCTTCATTTGAATATTGTAGTTTAATACCACCAAAAAAGTAGATTATATTTCCAAATAAAATGAAAAGCAATGTATATTGTTTAAAATATCTCTGCTCAGGAGTAGGTTTAACAAGGACAGTTTATCATGCAAATCATTTTAGTAGGTGAGCAACTACCTAAGGCTTGAAAAGATGAGCATAAAAAATATGTATGTGTCTATTAATAAGAAAAATATTGCTCTACCTAAAATATACCACAGGACCAAGCTAATAGGGTCTATATCATCATTGTCCAAAATAGCATTGGGAATGTTCTATATCCACACTGTGCAATTCAGTAACCCTGGACACATGGCTTTTGAGCCTTTGAAAGATGGCTAATGTGATTGAGAAAATAAATTTTAAATTAAATTATATTTAAATTTGAATTTAAATGTAAATATTCAATGTGTCTATTTACTTCCATATTGAACGTCACAATTGAGCTAACTCAGACAGCAAGTAACAACATTTACTCTCTCATTCCTTTGGCAAAAAGAGCCTTAAGGATAAGCAATAATCCTGAGTTTACTTATGATTCGGCTACAGTGGAAAGTGATGATCTATAATATCAGAACCCATCATGGTAAGAAGCATCTAAGATGACTCCATGGAACCCTGCCCCCCTTTTCATGACCTTGTACAACCCCAGAACTCCTTGTGGTAAGGAGCATCCAAGATGGCTCCATGGATTCTCACATCCTGGTATTTAACCTTCTCTAATCCCCCTGCCTTAAGTGTAGACTGAACCCACGGCCTCACTTCTACCAATTAGAATATAGCCCAAATGATTGGAATCACTTTCAAGACTAGGTTATAAGTGCGCTGTGGTTTCTATTTTTCTCTTGGATAATTTGCCCTGGGAGAAGCCAACTTCCATGACATGATGCAGATAGTAAGATGCCCAGATAGTGAGAGACCAAGGGCTGCCAATAGCCATGTGTGTGGGCTTGGAAGAAGATCCCTATCCATTTCACAAGTTTAGATTGTACTTCTAGTGACAAGTTAACTGCAAATTCCTAAGGGACCTTGAGCTGGAGGTATCATTAGAGAAAAAACTATCCAATGATATTTGTTAAAACATGCTAAGGAACACTTCATTCGGAGGAGGAGAGGGAGGACGGCTGGCAGGATAGGCACAGGGACCACTGCAGTGGGATTTTACAGTGCGGTTAAGAGATTGGGCTCAACTCCAAATACAGCATGGGAAGCAAGAACTTACGGTCCAAGAGTAGGATAGGCGATCAGTAGATAGATAATTCCTAGGATCAGGGGTAAGGGAGGGAGGTTCTGTCTTAACTGACCAAACAGGATTCTTAAAAAAAAAAAAAAAAAAAAAAAAAAAAAAAAAAAATTTATTTCATTTCTTTGAGAGAGAGAGAGAGCTCACACACAAGCAGCGAGAGTGGCAGGCAGAGGGAGAAGGAGAGAGAGAAGCAGGGCTCAATCCCAAGACCCTGAGATGATGACCTGAACTAAAGGCAGACGCTTAACCAACTGAGCCACCCAGGCGCCCCCCAAACAGGATTCTACCTGAAGACAGGTCAGGGTATCAGACATGACCTAGGGGATGGTGGGGGATGAAGAAAGAACTCAACAGGACATTATGAGTGATCAGACATGGAGGGTAGGGGTCCTGACTTGCTGAACCTAGGTTTCACAAGGAAGTGTACAGATGGCCCTGAGAGAAGGTTCAGGGGCCTGACCAAAGTTTAACCAAGCAAATAATCTTTGCCAGAACCCAGCTGAGCCATGCTTAGACTCCTGACACACAGAAACAATGAGATAGTATGTGTATATTCTTTTTAGCCAGTTGCTTGGTTTTCGGGAATTGTTACACAGCCAAAAATAGCTTCCATTACAATTTCTGGGTACATCTGTGAAAATCACAGTGGAGAAGTAGTAACAATCCAGTGAAACAAATTGCTAGATTTAGCAAATAAAAATACGGGACAGCCGGTTAAGTTTGAATTTCACATAAACAGCCAATAACTTCTTAGTATAAGTATGTCCATGCAATATTTGGGACAAAAATTGCTCTTTATCTGAAATCCAAATGTAAGTGGGAATTCTGTACTGTATCTAGCAAGCCTCAACCAATAGTCAGTGCTTGGAGCAGGATCTCTGTGTTTTAGGGTTGGCTTAACAGAGGGAAGGCAGATGCATTAAAAAAAAAACAGATTTAATTTAATAGAGATGAGCAGGGGATGTTTCTGGGGCACAGAAGGAGAGATACAAAGTTGAATGCTAGGGCACAGGTAAGGTAAGAAATGTTATCCTCTTGGGGTTTACAAGACACAAAGAAGGCAAAATTATCACAATTTTTCACAATATGAGACTCTGCCAAGCCTTACTAAGTACATAGCTTTCTTGAGGTTTAGAAAAGATGAATACCATTTCTTAGACTTAAAACAATGTTAATTGTAATATGGGAGTTTCTGAATTTCTGAAAAAATTCAGGACTCCATCAGAAATGTTTTTACCATAAAACAGACATATATACACATGTACGCACACACACAGCACCTCAACTGACCTTAATTTTTTAAAAAATTAAATTCATTCACTCACATAACTGAGAAGTCAGTGGTAAGACTGGCTTCAGACATAATCTGATCAAATTTTGGGATCCTTTTCTTCTTTGTAGGAACTCTATTCTCTCATGGCTTCAAATGATACCTGTAGTTCTCAGCCTCAAGGCACATGGTTTAGAGCACGCCAGAGCTTCCTTCCCCTCTGTCCCCAGCATAAAAATTGCAGGTGGTGTTGTACCGGTAAGAAGCACTATATATAGTTCATGTGTCCACTCAGAGACCAATCATTGTGCCCAAGGGCATGCCCTGAGCCCATTGGTTTAGGCCTTGCCACTCACCCACTTCTGAACCAATCAGTGTCAAGTGGGCAGCCCAGAGGGCGGAGCAAACCGTGGGCATAGGTGGAGGTCAATCCACTGAAGGCACGTGAATGCCACCCAGTGGAGGAGACTCGGGAAGGGTCAACAGCAGAGGGCACAGCTGAATATAACCTCCATGGCCCTGCCAGGGCTTCTTGAAAGCAAAGTGTTACATGAAAGGAGGGAAATGATTCTTAACCAAGAATCAAGGCTACATGCTTCATCATTGTCATATGGACTCAACCATGGGATAAAGGTATTATTGTTCCTGCTTTCTCCACTGAAACGACGTCTCTGAGAGAGCATGTTCCCTTCCCAAGGTCTCACACCTTTAAATTAGGAGAAAGGAAATTCCACTCTGGAGTGTCCACTTTTCCCACTGTATATGTAATAGATTTAGAAGGTTTTTAATTCTCTGAGGAACTATGGGCACATATTATAAATAACAAAATCCCCCTGCCCTCCCCCAAAGAGGTACTTTTAATACTACATGGAGCCTGGCTGGGTGTTAATGATATTTGAAGCCTTTTTTCTAATAATCAATACTAGAAATGATAGAAGACTGGCTGGTACTAACACGCTCAAAGAAAGACTACAGGGCAGTCAGCAGACTGAGGGAGGGAGGGGGAGAGGTAGAGAGGAGGGAGAAGGAGGGGCAGAGGAGGACAGAGGAGGGAAGGAGAGAGGGATGAGGGGCAGGGGGAGGGGAGAGGGGAGGGAGGAGAGAGGGGTGAGGGGCAGAGGGAGGGGAGAGAGGACTGAGGGAGAGAAGGGTGAGGGTAGGCAAAAAGAAGTAGCAGACAGGGAGAGAGGTTTTCAGAATGGTTTGGGTGCCAGACAAGTCACACCCTCAAAAAATATTCGGATAAAATATTGGTGTTAATGAACACTAGACATCTTAGGCACAGTGACATTTTCACAGATCTGATGTCAATTCCTTAATTTAATACTGAAGTCCTTTAAATTATTACTGATGGCTCTTTGGGATACTTACTGAATTGCAATCTCTTATCTCTCCCTTCTCCACTCTAAGTATATTATATTCCTTTTTAAGTGAACCCTGGGTGCCTTTCACTGACTTTTACTTTGCACTTTCATAGATAAATTCTGCCAAGAATAATATTATCTGAGGAATAGTGTAAGACCTTGACCATCAAGAAAGATCATTGTTGAAAAGTGATTTTTAATTACTTCTTACTGAGGAAAATTTAGCTCAAGTCACAAAGGTGATATCACAACATCAGGCACTTAAATAAAACCATTTATATTTAATTGCCTCCACCATGGGGTCACATCCTTAGAAGAGTCAATCTTCCATTGTTTGGGTGAGAGTTATCTTTTGCACTTTTTCCTGATTACTTTGTAATAGCGCTGGGCTCAAGTCTGATCTGGCTTATTTCTTACTGGAAATATATTTTTATTGTTCAGTGGAATATGTTCAATGAATCAGCATCTGTCTTAAAGTAACAAAAGACACTCAAAATGGCAAATATATGCTGGCTCTAAACACGATGAGGAGATGGCGGATGGAAACCAAATGAATAAATGTGTGGGCTGTAAAAACAGCTCTCTCATTGGCTTAGAAGGTGTACTAGGAGGATAAATATTATAAAGTGTTTCAGTGATTATCACAGCATTATGTATGGTAGCAAAACTTTGAAATCAGACAAATCTCAAAAAAAAAAAAAGCAATTCACATAAACTTGGACCTTTACTCATGGGAGAATTTTATTGTCAAAGATTATTACATGGAAAAAGAAATGTTAAATGACATTAAGTTAAAGGGGGGATGTAAAATCATCTATACCCCAATGATCATGATCATTTAAGTAGGGGAGAAAATCATGCATGGAGAGAAAAAACTGGAAAACGATGGGCCAGAATGTTAGCTAGAGAGACATGGGGCTAAAGGTGACATTTCTTGTTATTTCCACTTCTGAATGTGGTCAGTGTGCAGCGGCAGCCACCTGGCATCACAAAGTGATAGATGGTCTAAGGTGGCGGTTCAGAGAGGAGCCTGGATTAGAGCTGTCAGCATCCCAGGGGAGATCCCCAGATATGCAGACTTCAGACCCCACCTTGGACCAGCAGGTGTGGCGCCCAGGGCTCTTGGGGGCTCTCCGCTGCCTCTGCTGCATGCACCGTCTGCGAGCCCCTGGTGTCAGGGAGCCGCGTCCCCAAGGACTGGCGTGGGTTCCAGGTGTCCACTGGCCTTCTCTTCCCACAGCTTTCCTGTCCTAAGGAAACCTAGCCTGGGTTTCCCGCCATGGCGGTGTCGGAGAGCCCCACAGGCAGGAGCAGAACGGTCCCGTGCAGAATCACTTGCACTGGTCTTCCTCCGGACAGCAAGTCGCACCCTCAGTCCGAACACAAGGAAAGAGACTCCATCTCCGGACGGGAAGAGATCCAAAGCCACATGTGAAAGGCTGTGTCTTAGTCCATCTGGGAAGCTGTGACAAAATTACCCCAGACAGGGGTGCTTGTAGACAACAGACATTTATCGCTTGCAGCTCTGGGGGCCAGACATCCACGATCAAGGGGCTGTCAGATTTGGTGCCCGCGAGTCCAGTCTGCCCGCTTCGCAGATGGCCATCTTCTTGCTGGGTCCTCAGCAGGTCGGGAGGGAGCTCTGTGGGGTCTCTTCCATGAGGGCACGGATCCCATTTTTGAGACTCCACTCCCATGGCCTAAGCACCTCCCAGCGCCCCATCTCCTCACCGCATCGCCTTGAGGGCTCGGTGCCAACATCCGAGTTTGGGGAAACAACCTTCCGCCTGCGGCAGGGTATGCACGCACTAGGCGGAGAAAGCTGTTTGGTGTTTGTTTGGTGCTCTTTCCTTCACCAAACTTGTACAGTGTATATGGATTAGATGATTAGTTCATGTCAACGGAGTCATACTGTTTACTGACTTCATGCTTTTGAATTAGAAACAAGTACAATGATCTGCACTTCGAGATAGCCCACCTTTTTATGTTTCTCTTTCTCTCCTATTCAGCATTATTTTTCCCTAGAAGCGTCCCAGTTTCAGGTTATTTTCTTTCTTGCATCTATCATGGTATCTGCCCCTCACTCCCTGTGGTCCCATTCCTTTGCTGTGACACCCCAGTCACTGTCCCGATTCCTGCTAATCTCCCCACTGTTCCCGCACGAGCAGTGTGTGGTAGGGGGACAGACATGGAAATAATAAGTTCTGATCCTGAGTCTGCCAGCAAAGACCTTGTATAAGGATCAAGACCTCAGGGCTTGTCAGGAAATCTGTCTTAGTAAAATGGAAACATGGCATTAACCACTATTTCAGATGTCCTCTCCATCTAAAATCACATTATCTGCTAACTATAAGTCTTTACTGACGGGTTTCAAAACCTCAACCAACCAAAACAACAACTGGTAGGACATCCAAAGCACTCAATACTTGTTAACCCGTGATCACTGCACATTGGTACATTTATGTCTAAGTTGGAAAGTTGCCAGAATTCACCGAGCCGATTTTTAATCATGGAATGATGCAGGGATAGTGGATTGCCATAGCCAGTGAGATGAAGTTAGAAAAACAAAAACAAAAGCTGAAAATAGTGCACAAAAATAAACCAGAGGGTCTCCAAATATGAAAATAGAATATTAGATACATTAAACATTTCAGCGTATGATTGACTAGCTAATCCCAAGTGTTGGGAGGCAGAGACCTCCATTTGGGTATATCTGTGGGAAAAATAAATGAGACTGGATTAAACATAAAATAGACTACCATGAACCACAGCTGATTTGAATTTGATATTTGTTATAAATCACTAATAATCGTCTTTCGCTATACATAAAATGCACCAGAACAGAAACACAGTGATGTGGTTAGTATTATTTTGAGTGCTTAAAATGTGATTCTTAATTCCTATTTACATCTTATTGACTATAAGTTACACATTATTTGAGTCAAGTGGACCCCATTCATTCATTCTCCTTTTCAAAATAATCCTTCCCCAAACAATGCTAAATGTAAAACAAAGTAAACAAAATGGCATATGTTTTTGTTGAAATAAACATTAACTATGTAGTTGACTGGTTGACTATTTAGCAAATGCTGTAATAGTCATAGTTATCAGTTTTCCTCTGCCTCAACTGATTTTAACATGATTTCACAGACGTAACTACAAAGTCAGAACAACTGTTTTACTAGGTGATTCTGGGGTGTGTGTGTGTGTGTGTGCACGCACACAGACATAGATAAACACACACATTAATGTTACACTTCCATATTTTAACCTACTTGAGTCAGTTTCCAATTTTAAAGTTCAAATACCCCAAGAAAAATAATTATGACAGAACTAAAAACAAAACAAAACAACATAGAGCCAAATAGACATATCAGTTACCTGATATTAATTAAGTCCTGCATTTCAATCAGTGTATTTTCGAACTGATTGATACCTTAGGGGGAAGCAAGGGGAGGGCATATGGGATTACTGTTTTTCATTGTCTGAAGGATATGCTTAAGGCAGCATGCTTGAACTAGGTTTTAGTGAATTTATCCACCTAACACATGCCCTGCCCAAAGGCATGGTCTTGATATACTTGTTGAAGGAATCAGTACATGCTGAGTATGCATGCATAATGGGCAACTAGAATATATGTGTCCCAAAGGATTGCCTCAGTAACTGACTGAGACAATATACAACATTATTACCAAATGCCTGTCAGATAATATATGCTCAATGAATCCTTATCCCTTTTATACTCAATGACTTGTGATCATAGAAAAGAAAGGCATGTTCTACTCGAAGGAGATTTTTTGAATAAGAGTGAGTCTCCTGTATATTCACTCTTGAGGACGAAACACTAAGTAGATGGTTGCAACATTCAGATTGTGAATGCTCTATTATTTTGAGGTTATTAATTAGAAAGACTCTAAACAATTACACAAATAAGAGAAGATCAGGATTTTTTTTTCACTAATGACAGGACTCCTAGATAGATGAAATGAAGGAAGCGGAGACAAGTTAAAGTATGCAAATTGGGCAGGATCCTTATTACTGAAACAGAAATTAGTATCATTGAAGTCAGAATCCCAGACTGTATGTTTGAACAGGGAAATGCATTTGATGAAAGCTAATAGAATGTCAATTAGCAAATTAAGATATTGGCTGATGAAGAAATAGAGCCAGTGAGGTAAGAATCAAAGACTGCGAATAAAGAGGGATTACTTCAGATGAGCGAACATGCGGTTAGTTGTGCTATAATCATGTGGATGTCACACCCACAATACAGTCACGCTCTGTCTTTAGGAGATTACCTTAAAAAAAAAAATGGAGTTAATTCTATTTCATTTTAACAGTTTTTATTACTACATAAATTCCATGAAGCCCTGAGATGTATTTAAGGGGTAAAAACAGGGGCGCCTGGGTGGCATAGCGGTTAAGCGTCTGCCTTCAGCTCAGGGCGTGATCCCGGCATTATGGGATCGAGCCCCACGTCAGGCTCCTCAGCTATGAGCCTGCTTCTTCCTCTCCCACTCCCCCTGCTTGTGTTCCCTCTCTCGCTGGCTGTCTCTATCTCTGTCTAATAAATAAATTAAAAAAATCTTTAAAAAAAAAAGGGGGTAAAAACAGATTTCTGACATTTGGAAAATGAGCAACAATTCTAAAATTTATTTTCAATGAATCGAAATTTGGATTCTGTAAGAAAAATATTATCAGAAAAATATTTCTGTAAGAAAATCAGGAATAATTCAAGATATTTAATATGATTTATTCAGGACTATGATTACCACTAATGCAATCTAAATAGTAATTCTGCTCCTTTTTCAATCAGGGATTCAATGGAAAGCAACTCCACAAAACCTCACATAAGAGACCCACTTGTATGACATGTTGTGGATTATGGATGATTAGTAACGTTCAGCCCCCCAAAAAGCATGCTCTTCAGCTGGTAATGGGAACAGTTTGCTATTTCTCTTCTGGCATAAGCTCTCTCCTGCTCAGGCATTCCTGGTTTATTTGTCACAATATGCTACAGCCCACACCCCCTTAAGTTTCAATTTGCAAGTCAAGTAAAACTCCATGTAAGTTATTTACATCTTTGCCATTTCTGGTAAGTTGACAAGCACAATGTTAAATTTCCTGACAGCCATTACGACAACAACAAAATGGTAATTCAGTGGTGAGGAGAGAAATCTGAAACAACTGACTTCTGGAAAATGACATTTAGAAAATTCTTTTAGAAAAAATTATTAAAGCAATATAAGTAATCTATTGTTGAACCCTATTTTTTAGGAGAGGCATATGGACAACAGGCCCACAAACTTGAGACAGCCATCACAATCATCTCAGAGAAACCTTACAAACCACTAGTGAGCATACAGATCAAGGGGAATCCCCGAGCCCAAATAATGTCCACGTGGCAGGTGTGTCATCAGGGCTTGTTCCTGAGAATGATGCCAGATTCTGTAATTTTCGATATTGTCATCTTTCTGACCTTGCCCCTAAAAACTATGATTTGGAAATGTTAATTATAATTTCTAAAAATAGAGTAAGAATATAAAAAAAGAGTAAAACCATGAAAGAAACAGTATAATAAACTGTAGAAATACCATTTTATATTAGCTCTATGTCAGGGCGACATAAGGGTCTAATCATGAGCAGAGATAATACTTTCATTTTCTATTCATCAAGGCCAGTGTATTCATGTTAAGTCTACTCATGTGATATTTAGGAATTAGTGCCTGTCTTCCAAATACTAAGTTGAGCCCAGTAGCTGGTGATGAACACTTGCATACCAGTCATAACAACCAGACTTCCCATCTCCAGTCACAGCTGGAGCTGCTGTTCGGATCAGTCCTATTATCACCTTTACAAACATAGCACAGCATCATCAGTAAACCTCAGGCTCAGAACCAAGTCCACTGCTTTGAACCCCAGCCTCGCACTTGCAATGTCTCGTGATTTGGGGCAAATTTTTTTAACTTCTCTGTGCTTCAGTATTCCCATCTTAGAATGGGATAGTAATAGTTTTAGCATAGGTTTATTATAAAGGTTAAGTGCCACAGCACTCTTAAAATACTTAGAATGGCGTAAGTAGTAAACATTACAAAATTGGATGTTAGATAAACAATAATTTTACAAATAGCACACCCTGTAGGATTTCAAGAACACGTGACCTGTGCAGAGAACCAAAAGATAATCATTTTGCTAACTCAAGTTCAATCAAGTTGAAGAGAAATACATTGACTAATTCTTTACTTACAAATTGATCGATGGTATTCCATCTTCCAAAGCAAGGTGCTGATTTATGAAACTGCAAAACTTAGTATTTAATAGCCAATTAATAAGTGACTAATTTATAAACAGTAACATAAATAGTAACATAAGTGCCCAATGAATAACGAATTTGAGAGAGCATCTGTTTCTAAAATAGACTCATGCCTGTGGTATAATTATCATTTTAAGATGAAGTGTACCTTACAAGTAGAAATCTCTAAGATTAGTAGAAGATTAGTCAGGAGTCAGAAGGCCACACTGCTGTAATATAACCATGCCTTTAATTAACAGAGTAACTTCTGCTCTGTAACTTGAATTCAAAGATCATGGTTTCACTATTTGAAAAATACTAAATAACCAAATCGGATTAGCAGCCCATAGCACTTCTAGCCAGGAACACACAAATTATCCTTAATGATTACAGGTAGATTTTATTATGATTTTATAAATAAATATTCATAGGCACACCCTGCCCAGGTGGACATGGAGAGGTCCAGGTGAGGCGCAGGAGATGAGGTGGCTAGGGGAGCCCCCTTGAGAAGGGCCTGCACCAGGCTCCCACCACGCTGTGGCCCACAGGGGCTGCCAAAGCATGGGAGAGATGGCCAAGGGACCCTACGCACAGAGCATCCCAGGACACCAGGAGCTCAGGGTGGCTGCATTGACTTTGTCATGCTCACAGGAGCAAAGAGAAAACTGCAAAAGTATGGGGGGCGGGCATGTTCAGAATTAAGGATGGGCCGTCATTCATCTCCAGGCGCCCAGAGCCTGGTCCGTGGTGGGAGTCTAAACTCCGCATGGGATGCAGTGAGTGGGGCAGGCCCAGCGCAGCCCAGAGCCCCGGGAGACTGAGAGCCAGTTCTCCACGGAGTCTCGCAGTTGCTGATCATAAATATGGCCCTATTTATGCCTCCCCGGGCTAAGAAGCTACCCTAATCCCTTCCTGCCTTGGTTCTATGCAATTAAATCAGTAAATCCAATGTGCATTATGAATAAATATTTTTTTCTCCATAGGACTCAACAGAACTCTTTTGATACTGATGCCAATGTTTGCTCGAGGCTGGAGGAGATTCTCAAATTCTGAAGAATCCTGTGATGCTTCTTGATTTGAAACAAAGTGATACTAACTTACAGCACGAACGCTAAGTTCCTCTGCAACATTCCAGGACATTCTTGAAGGCTGTCCAGAGAAAAATGAATACCATACTTTGATCTAAGTTGTGCTTACGTTAGAGATTCAAAAATGACTTTTAAGGAATATTTATGTTCCTTCATTCACAGAAATCGAGGGAAATACTAGGATGCGACGCCTTTTCAAGGACAAATGTGAGCACTAAGTGGCTTTTAGGGGGCGTGTATTCGTCAGTGTAAGCCAGGAAACCACAATGGAGGACTCACAATTATAACTCACTATCACTAAATGGTAAAATAAGAAGGCACGATTTTTTTCCCCCTGAAATAACAGGCTCTGAGGAACTGCTTGACACGATCCACAGGTGGTTTCACATTTTTACTCTTGATTTTCCGTGTTCAGGCTCGCAGTGCTTGGCCACCCAGTGACAGCATTACTGGGTTTTTGCTAATTAGACACCAAGTGGTTCATATTACGAGTGGCCTGTCGCACCGCCCGGGGCTTTCATTCTCCAGCATTTAATGTCTCCCAGAGCCAGAAGGTGAAAGCTAAGTACGTAAATAAATAACTAACTAAAACAGTGCAAACTTCTCTCCAGTCACAGAGGTGATTTAAAGCACGTTGAAATGTGATTGCTGGCCGTGTGCATCACATTTAATTAAAAATGTTTAAGTTTTAAGACATTACCACATTAATCCTAAAATATTTAAATAGCACGTAATTCTTTTAAAGATGATTTTGGCAGTTGGGGACACTTTAATGTATGTGAAATTTGACTCCGATAACCCAGGGAAAAGGCAGCCAAGCTCTTAGAGGCCATTCCTGCACTCTAGACTCCCTTGGCATCCACTCTGGGCTCCCAGGGTTCCATGGCTTCTGGAATCCAGATGAAAGGGGATACGTGTTGGGCTGCCTCGATTCATTCTATGTAAGAGCCCATTTTGTGGAGGCCATGAGTTTATTACCGCAGATTATTTTTGCAATACTATTTTGAAATAACATGCGAGGGACTTTATTTTGGAGGAGGGCCTTGACATGAATCATTGCTAAACATTGTCATCACCTTTATTTGCAAATAGTTTTGAAAGAGAATTCAGTGGAAACTGAATCAGTTTCCTCTGTATTCATTGTAATGTTAAGATTCTCTGGGTAAGATCATAAAAGAAGAACACCCTTTTAAGACAGTTTTGTTCTGTTTTACCTTTTCCCTTTCTATAAATAAGAGAAAAGTAAAAAATGTCATTAATCCATGGCTTTCATTTTATTTTTTTTTTAAGATTTTATTTATTTATTCGACAGAGATAGAGACAGCCAGCGAGAGAGGGANGAGAAAAGTAAAAAATGTCATTAATCCATGGCTTTTATTTTATTTTATTTTTTTAAGATTTTATTTATTTATTCGACAGAGATAGAGACAGCCAGCGAGAGAGGGAACACAAGCAGGGGGAGTGGGAGAGGAAGAAGCAGGCTCATAGCAGAGGAGCCTGATGTGGGGCTCGATCCCATAACGCCGGGATCACGCCCTGAGCCGAAGGCAGACGCTNATCCCATAACGCTGGGATCACGCCCTGAGCTGAAGGCAGACGCTTAACCGCTGTGCCACCCAGGCGCCCCTAATCCATGGCTTTTAAATAATTCCTAGGGAGAGGAAAAAAAAACAAACACATACTTCTATTAGGAGGGAAGATGAAGAGACTCTAGGATATGTATTTTGGAAAAGGGAGGGAGATTAGGAACACATGGAATGTCCATGCATTTGTTCTTAGATCTGACAGAGCCCCTGCCCACTGACACATTTGACCAGGTAGGGGCCTTTCCATCAACTGTGTTTCTGCCCATCTAGTTTACCCTATGTGATGAGGGGGGCTGCCACACCCACACTGGACTGTGATGTGAGCCTTTCATCAGGTCAAGCCACCGGCATGCCAGTTTTTCTTTGTTATAAAGTTGATGTTAATTCCCGAATAAAGACAGCTCATGAGGTTAATATTTCAGTTTACTGGAACAATCCCTTGTCACCTCTCTGCAATCAGGGATATGCACGCATATATGCCATCCTCTCACAGACATATTTGTGCTTATGTCCTTGTCCTGGAGAGATGTGGGTCCAGCCTTGCTCATCTGCAGGGAAGCTCTTCATACATCTTTACGGCAAGATGCAATTCTGAGTAACTCAGGGTGAAGCCTACTGCCCACTGCATTTGTTCGGCATAATAATAATATCTGTGGGGCTTCTCACTCTACCAAATTATTAAAAAACAGAAAATATATAGGTTTAGCAAAGGGTATTTCTGGATTAACAGAAAAAAATCACAATATTTCTACGAAGAACAGGGTGACTGTCTACATTTATATTAAAGATGCATTAACCTTGTGATTACCCTTACACGTTGGTATCATACCTGACATTGTTTTAGTGGGACTATTTTTGAAAAATGGCAAAGCCATCTCCTATGGATAAGTTGGCTTCAACATATGTATTTACGGGTTCAAACTGCTATATTCCCCAGGCAAAAAATCTTCTACTGATGTCCTTAAACATTATTTATAATGGGATGCATTGGGGCGCCTGGGTGGCTCAGTCGTTAAGCGTCTGCCTTTGGCTCAGGGCGTGATCCCAGCGTTCCAGGATGGGCCCCACGTCAGGCTCCTCTGCTGGGAGGCTGCTTCTTCCTCTCCCACTCCCCCTGCTTGTGTTCCCTCTCTCGCTGCTTCTCTGTCTGTCAAATAAATAAATAAAATCTTTTAAAAATAATAATAATGGTATGCATTATAGTGGAATATGTGTGTGTTTGAAAGTATTTTGTTCACATTTTATTTAATCCTTCTAACATTAAAGAAAAATATCCTGATAAATCATGGAAATTAACCTGGCACATAACGGCAAATTTCATCAAGTTGTCAGATATTAAGTTAGGATCAATTAAAAGAGCACAGCTTTTTAAAATATTAAGTATAGTTGGTACATGATATGTAGCTTTGAATCAGTTCTAAACTACTGAAGTCACACAATTTCAAGAAATACTTGCATTTTCTTTCTCTAAGTAAAAGACAAGAGGCATAGTGTAGTGACTCAGAACAGGGAATTGGGGGCTGTTCTGGCTTTAATCAAATCTAGTCTCTGCTAGTAGTGAGGATTTGGCATTGGGCAAGTTAACTCCTCCTGGCCTCAGTTTCCCCACCTATGAAACAAGAACTTCTTCCCACAGTGACTGTGGTATTTAATGCACACATTAATGTGGATTGCTTAGTAAAGAGCCAGATACTAATAGCACACTGTATAACTGACAGAAGTAAAATAATAAAATCAGAAATGCAAATTAAAAAGTAAAAATTCACCTGGAGATACCAACTTTTTCACTGGCAGGGATTCGGAGATGATATATTCCTATGCTTAGGGGGATTGACTGATATGGAACAGGTGCTTGTAGAGGTGAAAAAATTGACATTAGTTACCGGCTCAACCAGAATGAAAGCTCGGGCTTCATAACCAGAGAGAGTGTTTGTTATCACTTGTTAACAAACAGAAAAAGAACCCAAAACCAATAAATGCAATGGACTCATTGAACAAAATAAAAATAAAACCGCCATGCTTAATTTGCCTGCAATATAACATACGTGTGGAGAGGACTACTCCCTCAAGTGTGAGTCTTGTCCGAACCACACTAGAGACTGTGCGTCATCCACGTGTCACTGTCCCTCGACAGTTTAAGCCTTCCATGTTGAAAGAAAAGTACAAGGCAAATTGAAAGGAAATGAAAAGCCATATGAAAAATTCATCAGGTTGATTTCAGTTATGTGTGCTTTTGCAAAATATATAATCTCCTTCTCCGTAAAAATGGAAAGGCCATTTTATTTTGATGGTGGTTCAGTTGACTTTGTGCTTAAGGTTAAATTGAAGTACGAGTTCTATCAAACGATTGGGGATGTGAATCAGCAAAATCAACTGTGAGTTTCAAGACCTCAGCAACATCGAAATTGGACAACGATTCAAAGAAGAGCAGAGACGGGGAATATTAGCACAATTCTGCTTCCTTACACCATCTGTACCAGCAGCCAGAGTGCCCGTACAGGGACACGTGTCCCTGAGGATTCCAGAGGGAATGCACAGGCTTCCTGCTGCCTCCAATTCTCACAACAAAAGCACTTGTGATGTCACCGCAAGAGCCATAGACAAAGCAAAGTAAAACAGAAACAAAAAAGTTAGTGCATTTTAAATAGGGTCCTTCTTCATTCCAGCACACTGCAAAGGTTCAACAAGATGTCTTGGACAATAACAGTTGAAACAGCAAAGATGGGGGGTGCCTGGCTGGCTCAGTTGGTTAAGCATCCCAGGGTTCTGGGATCAGATCAAGCCCCACATTGGGCTCCCTGCTCAGTGGGGAGCATGCTTCTCCCTCTCCCTCTGCCTGCTGCTCTCCCTGCTTCTGCTCATTCTCTCTCTCTCTTTCTGTGTCAAATAAATAAAATCTTAAAAAAAATAAATAAAGTAAAAAAGCAAAGATGGTTGAATGTTGTCAAAATATGGTTAATTTTATAAATTATAAGGATGACTGGATAATAATTTTAATATGTGGCTTCTAATATATTCAAGTAAATTGTTCCACCACATTAGAGTATCTAGCAATTCTAGAGTATCTGTTTTAGACAATCTTTCTCTTACTCTTTCACCCCAGTCATCCCTGGGATATCAGTGGGCCACCCTCTGATCACACTTCCCCCCCATGTGACTTGAGGTGAATGTGAATAGTTGTGACATTAAGACTGAACACTGGGGGCGCCTGGGTGGCACAGCGGTTAAGCGTCTGCCTTCGGCTCAGGGCGTGATCCCGGCGTTATGGGTTCGAGCCCCACATCAGGTTCCTCTGCTATGAGCCTGCTTCTTCCTCTCCCACTCCCCCTGCTTGTGTTCCCTCTCTTGCTAGCTGTCTCTATCTCTGTCAAATAAACAAATAAAATCTTTAAAAAAAAAAAAAAGACTGAACACTGGATAAACTGAAAGTGGTTGGAGACAAATCCCTACTCTTTGAGGAAGAGAGTTTCTAATATGAATCATTCAGCTAATAGGTATTTCATTCAGCACTGGCTTTGCTATGTGATGAATATGTGAGGGGTCGCCCCACAGGGAATATTTGTGTGGGAACTGAAGTGAGACTCTAAATCTGTAGGCTTGGATGTAGCCAGATGTTCCCAGTCAGTCTATTGTCACCAGTATGTCAGTGGAATTGACTGGATGTTTATGCCCACCCAAAATGCCTATGTTGAGATCCTACCCCCAGACGATGGTGTTGGGCAGTGNATCCCAGTCAGTCTATTGGTCACCAGTATGTCAGTGGAATTGACTGGATGTTTATGCCCACCCAAAATGCCTGTGTTGAGATCCTACCCCCAGATGATGGTGTTGGGCAGTGGGGCCTTTGGGACGTGATAAGGTCATGAGGATGGAGCCTCATGAATGGGATCCGTGTCTGTATCGAAGAGACCCCCAGAGAGCACCCTTCCCTCTTTCTGCCACGTGAGGGCACAGAAGTGTGCAGTCTGCCCCCTCAAATGGGCTCTCACCAGAACCTGACCATACTTGGCACCTGATCTCAGAAATCCAGCCTCTAGAACTGTGAGAAATAAATTCCTGCGATTATAAATTGCTAAGTCTATGTTACAGCAGCCAGAGCTAACTAACGTAGGCATAAGTGGCCATGTGATTATTGCTTTTTCATGATTTCTATCATTTGAGTTTTTAAGGGACCCCCATTGATCAAGAGGCTCAAACTCAATCAACTCACTTATTCCCCGTGGTAGGCATGATTAAGCCAACAGCACTCATGCTTCTGTGAAATGTCCTTCTGAGAACTATATTGTGTAAGTCCCAAACTTTGAGAACATCCTCACTTGATATAAGGCCGTATTCTGTACATAATGATGTCTCTTCTACTTTTCCAATTTTAAGCACCTTCTAAACACCTTTGGAACTCAAGACTGATCTTAGAATAGTTCAGTTAATGCCATTTGGTATTTATCTTATTTGAAATACATCTTTTGAGTACTGATCTGTGTCTTATGTATCTCTGAAATCCCAGATTATTCAAGATCAGTCACCAATTCACACACATCTCATGCCAGCTATGCCCAGTCCGGAGCTGGGTTCCAGTGCAAGGGCACCTAGTGTAACACAGTGGCACAAACCATGGAGATCCTAAGTGACCAGGTGCTGAGAAAATGTGCCATGACACATCTGTATAACAGACACCATGCACATGGTGAAAGTAACGCACTAAGAGCACGTTCTAGAGCAGAAAGCGTGCAGGGTGCGCTGCTAACATAAGTATGCAGGGTGTCAAACTGAACGCTCACCCTTGGGGGGGGGTGTTTGTCCAGCTTGTCTGTACACAGGCTCAGGTCTTGCTGGATTCCTCCAAGGGGACAGCCTGAGGGGGACAGGAGTCCCAGAGCAAATGCAATGCTCTCACAGGGCCACACTTGTGGATACACCCCACTCAGAACTGCAGCCTTGCTGCGTCACAGAAGGGGGCAAGGGCAGGTGGCAGACAGGGGGCAACCAGTGCCCTAGAGACATGCAAGAGCTCAGCCCGTGTGTGGGGGCAGCTCCTTCCCAACTTGTTCTCCAGCCCCCTGGGTGGTGGGACAGTGAAGGCAGAGCTAGGAGCCACAGGAGAAAGCGCATGGTGCCTCTCACTCCACCTCCAGCTACAGGTAACAGGCCCACTGGGGCTGGGGGGGGGGTGATTGGCAAGGAGAGGGGCACGGAGGTTCCAGCCAAGGATCAGACCAGCATCCTGAAGAGAGTAGAACTGACTTTCCAGAATGGGACCTTTTAATAACTAGACATGACTGACAAGGTCCAGAATTGGAGGGGCTGATGCTAGAGGACGTGAGGGCAGAGGCAGAGCACCTGTAACCACATTCCAAAGGTATACAGTCCCTTCTTCCTCATACTGTGTCACCAAGATGCCTCAGTCAGACTGCTCACACACACACAGGGAAGGGGCAAGAAAAAATACTGTGCTTAATTCCTACAGATGGGAATGAGAATAAAATACACTGTATTTTCTCCTTGGCAAATTCTACAATTACTATATATTCTTTTCCTAGCACGACTGAGTTTAAGGTAGTATACGAGGGGCACCTGGGGGGTGCAGTCAGTTTCGACTCAGGGTGTGATCTCGGGGTCATGGGATGGAGCCCCAGGTCAGACTCCACATTCAGCAGGGAGTCTGCTTGGGATTCTCTCTCTCCCTCTGTCTCTGCCCTGCCCCACTGTTGCCTGCAGGCTCGCTCACTCACTCTCTCTCTCTCTCTCAGATAAATAAATAATTTTTTAAAGATTTTATTTATTTATTCAACAGAGATAGAGACAGACAGCCAGCGAAAGAGGGAACACAAGCAGGGGGAGTGGGAAAGGAAGAAGCAGGCTCATAGCGGAGGAGCCTGATGGGGGGCTCGATCCCATAACGCCAGGATCACGCCCTGAGCTGAAGGCAGACGCTTAACAGCTGTGCCACCCAGGCACCCCAATAAATGATATTTTTTAAACTAAGGTGGTATATGAAAATTAGTCACTTGAACACAGAAAAATACATATAATCAATTTGCTGCTACTCTGAACGTTACAATGGTCAACCAATATGTTGGTCCATTTTATATACAATGATACAAATCATTAAGTAAAACAACTAAAATATTGTCCTGTCCTATTGAGTTTATGTATTTCAACATCTAATACTAATTCCATCCAACAATCAGTATCACTACTTCTAATACTGAGGGAAGAGAGAGTATAGAAATTATAATTAAGGAATCAATAAAATGTCCCCAAAGTTACTCATATAGGATGGGCTTGGAAGCTCGGGAAGAACAACAGACTTCTCCCACATGTTGACAGAATTTACATTAGCACTGGCTGTGAGACAATGGACATATCAAGTACTCTATAAAATATCTAAGGACAAGTGGTGGCACTAGCCTTAATTATAACAGTGCCTTATTTCTCCCCTAATGGATAGTGAGCGTCATGTAAACAGCACCAGGAAGCATCTAACAACAAGTTTTTTATGATAATTTTAATGGCACTGAAAGAAACTATAGCATCCCCTTTGCTTCCTCTTTGGCGTTAATTTGCTGCCCCTCCCCCCAGCAGGAGAGGTGAGATGATGAGGTCTCCTGGAGCTTAAAAACTGTGGGGTCAGATTGGCACTGTGGATAAACCACGCCTGCGGGTAAGTGAAATATGGATTTGTGGAAGAAGAAAAACAACTGTGTGTTTTTTTTTCTGTATTAAGATATGAATCTTTCAGGAAACGCGTAAGGAATGTCTCAGCTGCCTTGATTTTAACATAATGCCCTTAAGCATGTGGCTGCATGGGGTAAAGTCTCCATTATCAACATAGTTTGCCTTCCCCAGATGGGGGGTCATGGATCCAGGAAGAGTGTATGGATTCTAATGTCATTTCGTACAATTGGTTTTCTTTGAAGCCTATATTTTTTAGTGCATTTAAATACATTATTCTAAGACACAGTTCATAGCCTTCCCTGGAATGGCACAGTTCATGGCACGGAAGAGTGAAAATAATATTTCTGAACAGATATCCTCAATAATATCACTTGTCCCCCCCCCTTTTGTTTTAATTAGAACTGTCCTCAACTTGCTTCTATTCAGGTTCTGTGGATTTCCATATGTGTATGTTTGTCTTAGACAGCTGTGTTCTCCCATGGGGATGCTCGCGGGGGTGGCAGGCATGGAAAGAGCATGGGGTTGAGAACCAGGCAGGACAGGAGTCAACACTAGCTCCAACACAAATATGTAATGAGAACATGGGAAAGTCCTCTCTGGGCCCAGTTTGCCCATGCTTGCATGGGATTGCATGTAAGAAACAAGTACCTAGCACAACACCTGTCAGAATCCTACACTGTAACACATTTGGTGAAGAAAACACAACGGTGTCAAAATTACACTTGAGGTTATATTTAACCTCATGTGTGAAAATGTTAAATTCACACACTTTTTCTGCTTCAACAACACATAAACTGTTTATGGGGTGATTTTTATTAGTTTGAGATCTGTATCTTCAGTGTACTTCCCAAATATATTGATGCTTAATATAGATGAAGAGAATGTCAGAGCTAGAGGAAATGGATACGGTTCTTTAGGAGTCAAGCCACAAGATTCCATTGCAGCTCGGCTTCCTGAAAAATACCACATCAAAAAGGCAAATAGAAATATGTTCTAAAATGTAAGCTGTCATTCAAACACCAGCTATCATCAGGACTGCATTCCTGCCTACCACAGAGCAAGCTTCTGGAAGATGGACAAACCAGCCCATCCTTGCCTCTTCCTCTTCCACAGAGCTTTGAATGAATCACAGATTCAATCCATGCTCAGTGCATGATGCTAGGGGCCCCATTGTCCAGATTGAATGCTGTTAAGCCAATGATAGTTTTTAGAGATCAGGTCCTTTGATCCTCTTCAAATAGTTTCACAAACTGAAGGCTCAAGTTTGACACTCTGGATGGAAAATTGGATGATTTTTGTGTAGGTTTGCACTAGAGAACAACATTTTTTTTTCCCTCCTTGGTAATTCCTTACTGTGACAAAATTTTAGGTCAAAATTTTGTGATCAGTGTACAGTTATTATGATTCTTAACCAATATGGAAAAAATCGAGGTGAATGAAAAATGGTAACTATTAAAATGTCAAGGACTCTGGACATCTTGAAAATTGTCTTCAGTTACCATGAATTCCTGAATAATAATTAAGCATGTGTACCCACAAATTTTCATCATTATAATTTTTGCTGGTAATAATTTATTTTTAGTCATAACATCTCAATGAGATTTGCTTCCTTTATTGCTAAAGTCTGAAATTTCAAGTGCTCCTCTTTAACTGCCCAAACACAATGAAATGTAATGCTATACTCATTATAGCAAGACTCCAGCTAGAATTCCAAAACAGTCCCTCTATTTAATTCATTGATGATAATTCTTTTCTGATCATACCATGTCAATTTTTTGTTTTGCTTTGGTTATTATAACATGTAAGAAAAGCCCTGAATATTAAAAACACACAATATCATATAAATCACAGAAAAAAATCAATGCAAACCAGAATTAAAAGGAAACCCCAAAATTCCTACTTAGTATCCTTATTTTTTTAAATGAGGACATTGAGTCTAGATGAAATTACACAGTCAGGTAAAAATGCTAAAAGTCTTTAGAAATTTATGCTGAAATAAATTTATGTTGTACTATCATTACATAATTACAAATCCCTTTAAAAAAGCTGCTGTATGTAAGTGATGAACCATTGAATTCTACTCCAAAAACCAATATTGCACTGTATGTTAAATACCTAAAATTTAAATAAATTCAAATCAATCAATCAGTCAAACATGGAGAAAAAGAAAAGAATACACTACGGTGGTGATAGAATTGTTGAATATGGTACACTTGAAACTAGTACAACAGTGTATGTTAACTTTACTGAAACTGAAATTTTCCAAAAATAATATAAAAATTTCAAAATGGAAAAAAAAGCTAAGCAGGGTTAAAGGCATTTGGGTTCGTGTTATTTTTCTAATTTCCCTAATTACATTTTGCAAAGTTTTTGTATGAATTGACTTCTTCTCCATAGTGTTTTTTATATCTAGATGCTCAGGGTCTAAGACATCATGATATGCTGCAATCAGAGATAGAGGAATTCAAATTCTATGCACCACCTTCTACCTAGCTGACCTTGGGCCAATGCCTAACTTCACTGAGCATAAGTGACTTGACATATAAATTAAAGATTATCTTTCACAATCCAAACAATTGTTTTAAGGATTAAGTAATGTTATACATGCAGAATATATGCAAAAGAAATATTGGTGTGTATTTTTTTTTCTGGAAGTTAAACAAAAATATGTAGAATACAGTAAGTAACAACTGTGAAGTGAATGGAAATGCAAAATATACATGAGCCCTTATTAGCCATTGGCCATCTATTTCATTTCTTTAATATTCTCAAATTTTACCAAAATGTATCTCAAAAGTTAAAGGGCATTTAAAAATAATTTTAAAACCATTACTGTTTACGTGGAATATTCACAGTATCTACGGGGTGGTTTATGCACCTGAACTCCATGGGGTGAGGCCAGGAAGAATTCAAGTCTTTGCTTCCTACAAAAAGACTCTCAGTTGTACCTAATTATGAGGGATGACCATTATATATGGAAGTTATTAGGAGATTGTTATATCTATTTGCCTTGTTCAACATCATTTATTTAAGCCAACCATAAAATTCCTGGACCAGAAAAAAATCCTTTATTTACATGTAGATGATTGTACTTTGGGAAGTAATGGAGACACATGGATGTCCAACCCCACTCCTGACAGCTCCTAATGCTTGTGTCTCAATTTAAGTGTAAAGTATTTTTCCCCCCCGAGAAAACATTTTCATCCTGCCATTTCTAGGGCTGGTGGGCTGTCCAGCTGTCTTAGACAGCATTATTACCCCTATAATGACACAACAAAATGAGATGTGGCTGCTCGATGAATTATGTCTTTTCTTTACAATATAGTTAAGTTTTTTATTCATTTTCCTGAATGTGGTTTAGATAAGGAAGCATCTGCCTGTTTGCTTTTCAAGAGCTCAGTGACAATATGGCACGGTAATGCCTTACTCTAGCTTTCTTTGTAGGTTTTTTTTTTCTCTTTTTGCATTTCATATTTTTTTTTTCATTAGAATGTTAGAACGTACAGGTCATGGAAATGTGTAAGATGTTTTATTCAGTGGGTTTTAGCTAGGTCTTCAAAACCAAATTTGTATTTTTATCCTTAAATTTAAAACCAATTTTCGTCAGCATATAGTCTTCGATAATCACGGTTGTATTCATTCCAAAGTGTTGTTTGGCTTCTCTCTCTGAGCATCCTGGTGAGTGATACCAAGTCGCTGTGGAAGAAAACATGGTACCTGCCCTCACAGAGCTTTCAGTACCAGAGGGAAGCCAGTACTACAGAAATACATGCTCCAACACAAACTTACGCCACAGCTGTGATAAGTGTAACAAAGGGGAAAAAAAAAAATAAAAGCGAGGACCTAAATATCCAGAAATACCCATAAAGAAGGGACATTCACGCTTCAAACACAAAGCACAGGCTGACAAAGGCCAAAGACAGTGTTCCCGGAAACGGAAACAGCCCATGCGAACACCGGAAGTAGGAAAGCGTAGGTACTGCACATCCTGTGGCGTCTCCGGCAGGCCGAATAATGCCTTTCACCGAAGACCTGCACATCCAAATCCCAAGATCCTGTGAATGCGTTCAAGTACTTGGCCACAGGGTCTTTACAGATGCGGAATTAAGGATTTTGAGATGGGAAAACTGGATTATCTGAGTGGAACCACTGTTATCACAATGGGTTCTTAAATCTGAGAATTTTTTCCCGGCTATGGTTCGAAAGATGTGAACCTGCTGGCTTTGAAGATGGGAGAAGGGGGCCATGAGTGTAGGAATGTGAGCAGCCTCTAGAGGCTAGAAAAGACAGGGAAAGGGAGCTGCCCCATTTTCCTTCAGAAAAGCAGACTTGCTGAGCCTGGGTTCTAGGTCAGTGAGACCCTTGTCAGATAATACGTTGTGGGCTGTGATTTTTAAGACACTAAACTGGTGATTTAGTGTAGCAGCAATAGAAAACCCATACCTCTTCTTTCTGCAATGAACAAAGCCTATTCACAATGAACAAAGGGAAGTATCATCTATCTTCTGCAAATCAAAGTATCCTCTGTCACTAAATAGCTGGATTCTGAATGTGGAATCAGTGTGGCAGGAAGCAGAGGACTCACAAACAGATGTGGCCATTCCACTCGTATCTTACTTCATCCTTGGTCACTGGCCAAGTAGGGCTGGTAGGTTAGGTAGGTAGGTAAGCAGGTAGCTAGGTATGTAGGTAGCTAGGTGTATAGGTAGCTAGGTAGGTATGTTTGTAGGTAGGTAGGTATGTAGGTAGGTATGCAGGAAGCTAGGTATGTAGGTAGGTAGGTGTGTAGGTAGCTAGGTAGGTAGGTAGATAGGTAAGCAGGTAGGTAGGTAGGTAGGCAGGCACATACACACATATAAATAACACGATTGGAGATAAAAATAAAAACTAAAGCATCTGTGAGTATTTAGCACCTAATTGCATGTGCTAATGGTGGACTCCATGTGCTCGTACCTAAGAAATCTAATTTTAAAACAGTCTTTGACAACATCATCATCCCCTTGTCCCTGACTATCAATTCATGAGGTGATGAGAATTGAAGTATGCTATCAGTAAAGTTCAAACATACTTCAAACACATGCCCTCTTCTCTCAAAAGATAGAAGAATTAGCCAACATATAGTACATTAGTTTCAGATTTAGTGTTCAATAATTCATCAGTTGTGTGTAACACCCAGTGCTCATCACATCACGCGCCCTCCTTAATGCCCATCACCCAATCACCTCATCTCCCCACCCACCTCCCCTCCAGCAACCCTAAGTTTGTTTCCTAGAGTTTAGAATTTCTCATGGTTTGTCTCCCTCTCTGATTTCTTCCCTTTCAGTTTCCCCTCCCTTCCCCATGATCCTCTGTGCTGTTTCCTCTATTCCACATATGAGTGAAATCATATGATAATTGTCTTCCTCTGATTGACTTATTTCACTCAGCATAATACCCTCTAGTTCCATCCACATGAATGTAAATGGTAAGATTTCATCCTTTTTGATAGCTGAGTAATATTCCAGTGTATAATATTTCTTATAAGTATTTTCCAAACCATAAATTTATAAAAGGTTCCCTTTAAAAATGTTTTAGTGGATATTATCACATATACCTCTTTCAATTATATAAATCTTTCTCTTCACTTTTGAAAAAGGTATATAATTAACTTCAGAAAAATATTTATCTCTAATTTTCTATTTGATATTAAAATTACAACTGGTAAAAATAAAATAATTTATATATTTAGTGATAAATATAAGATCACAAAATGAGATAGATGCAAAGTAATATGAAAAGATATAATGAACAAAATATTATTATTATTTTATTATTATTATTTCAAATTTCAGAATTAAATCACACAATTATCAGTGATCTTAACCATACTGGCATTAATTTCAGTGGCTGGGGATGGCAGTTATTTGACTAGCAGTAAAACAGATGAACAATTTAGGTAATTTTCACATATTCAAGAAAGATTTTAAAAAGTAAGTAATATTTTTCCTTGATCAACTCCCTTGTAGTTATTTTGCATATTGAACTTTATCTAAAATGTGAATAGCTGATTTCATTTTTATCTTATTTCTTTAAAACTGTTATCTACCCATTAATATTTCTTAAACAGAAAATGATTTTAAAAACCTTCATTATGAACAGGAGGTTGTTTATGTATCACTAGGCAAGTTAAGCATTTACATGTAGATTTCTTTTTTTTTTTTTAATTTTATTTATTTATTTGACAGAGATAGAGACAGCCAGCGAGAGAGGGAACACAAGCAGGGGGAGTGGGAGAGGAAGAAGCAGGCTCATAGCAGAGGAGCCTGATGTGGGGCTCGATCCCACAACGCCGGGATCACGCCCTGAGCGGAAGGCAGACGCTTAACTGCTGTGCCACTCAGGCGCCCCTACATGTAGATTTCAAATGAAACTTTTTTTGTAAAGATTTATTTATTTATGTGAGAGAGAGAGGGAGGGAGAGCAAGCAGTCAGGGGAGGGGTGGAGGGAGAGAGAGAATCTTAAGCAGACTCCCTGCTGAGCACGGAGCCTGACCCAGGGCTTGATCCCATGACCCTGAGATCATGACCTGAACCAAAACAAGAGTCAGACACCCAAATGACTAAGCCACCCAAGCACCCCTGAAATGAAACTTTTTTTTACAATAAATGTATAAATCAAAAAATCAATAGAAATAATGTAACATTTCATAATCTTTTTAAATAACAAGCCATTAAAATGGATAATGCTAAAGGCTAAGATAATTACAATGAAATAGATGAAATAGAAATAGTCTCAGACCTGGTGATATTATTTATGAATTGGTCTGTATTTGGAGAGCAAGAGGTTGGCATGGAGCAGAACCCACACTTATGCTCATACTAATTAGTCTAATTTTTTCCATTCCTAGGAATGTACATTTAGATGACACTTATTATAGCATGAAATATTTATGCAAAGGGAAGTAAAACCTAAAATCCCAACAATAGGGGGACAGTTAAACATATGACAGCATATGAAGGCAAATGAGTTTTGTTCACACTGAGACCAAAAAACACAGACACATTTATTACCTACTGAGTGTAATGCTCGAATATGAAAGTCTATGCACATTATGATTTTGTTGATGCAAAACATCTAAGCATATGGGTGGAGACTTTCAGGTATTGGAATTAAAATAGATATAGCAATAGAGCAAAGATGTATTTCTTCCTTTTAAAGGTAAATTCCTTATTATGATTGCTTCTGCAGTCAATACACAGAGCATGAGAAGGAAGAGAAGGCAGAGAAGTAGGAGAAAAAGAAGCAAAACAAATTAGATCTTATTGGAATCCTTTTCAAGAGTAAAAGAAAAGCAGTTCTCCAAGGAACTGAGTTGCTGGCCTGTTATAATTACCTTGTTATTAAAACTATTTTACCTGTTTTCAGAATTTCCATAACTACAGACAGCTGATAATTGATGTTTCTGTTCATTTGCCTTCTGCAGCTTATTAATCTAAGATGAACTATAAGAGTAAATTATATTTTTAACTTCAATATCAGGCTGATTTGACTTGTTCTATTTTCTTTTTCTTCCTGAAAATAATTTTAAGAAAATGAATGTAGAGTAATAAAACCTAGGCTGTGATACACAGCAGAATGACATAAAACCAATTCTATAAAAGATCATGATGAGTCAAGAAAGGACTAAAAATATACCAGAAAGAAATAGCATGAAAGATGGAGAAAATATACTTGTAGGGATTTTGCATCATGGAAATCAGAAAAAGAACATCTAGAGAATTGTCCTGTTTTATAACAGCTTACTTTAATATCCAGGTTGGGAAATTATAGTAGCATTAAGAATCCCTTGAAAATACAAGGGAGTGTAGACTTTCTTAAATGTCTTTACTGATATGCCTTCTGGATTTGATGCGTGAAAATTCAGCCTTATGTTGTATACATTTGAAAGCAGAGAAAACCACACGTGAAAACTTCTTTATTCCTAACTGTGAACCATAAGGAATCCTATCCTATCCTATCCTCTCCCATCTCTTTGACTCCTTCCTTCTTGGATCATTCCTTCTTTCTTGAATCTTGCCCTCTAATGGCTTATATAAGCACATGCTCAAATTTTCTATTAAAAAAAAAAAAAAGTCTTCCCAGAGCCCAAGTTTCCTTCCATACAAGGCTTTACCTTCCTAACCTTTGTAAGGCTTTTGAAATGCAGTGACCTAATTCACTAAAATACAAAGGGCTTCCAATCACTCTCCTTCCTTCTTACAAGTCCTGCTCTTAAGTTCTCCCCATTGATCAGGTATCTTCCCTCTGTCTTGCTGACAGAGCAAGAATTCTAAATGGTTACTATGGTCTCATTACTTTAATGCTGGGACTCCTTTATGTTCCTGCAATTTTATAATAATAGGAGGACTTCCCATAAGACATGCAAGGAATTTCCCAGTCTGTCCTGGATCTACTTTCCAAATCTCTTCTCCTACCACTTACTTAGTTGCCTCCTCTTCTCTGGTCATCATGAACTACTTGGATTATCTTTCTGCCAGCACCGCCCCTCCCCCCACGCCCAGGCCAACCTTCCCTCACCTGAGTGCACCTTCTTCCTTATGCCTCTCCCTGGATGCTTAGCCTGCCTCTCCACAGGACTCCTGCTCACTTTTATGCTTCCTTGGGAAAGCATCTTCTCTGTCACTCCTTGCCACATTCGGTCTCGTGCCCCCCTTCCCCATGATCCCCAATCTAACTAGCATATCCACACCCACAATCCCCACAATCAGGCATAGCATCGCCAAGGGCTGGACTGAGGTTTGCTGTTTGGTTTTTGGTTAATGTCTTCCTTGCCAACTTCTACAGTCATGTGACACGTTCAGTTGTGAAAAGTATGTCTGATATCAACTCTGACCCACACAAAGCCAATTTTTTCTTCTTATGATTCTATCGTGGGCATTGAGGGCTCTTAGGAACCTCATTTGTTTGAAACAGAAAAGACTGAGTTTTCAAATTTAAACTTCAGATAGTAATTAGGTAGTGAGTTTCTTCTTTTGTGGAAGAGCTTAATACTAGTTTATCTTGGAATTTTATACATGTTCAACCAGGAAACAAAATATCTGGTCAATTTCCTGACAGCTTTAGAGTAACAGAAATCTAGAGCTAATTGAATAATATCCCATTAATGTTTTGAGTAGCCCAGAGAAAAACTTTACCTGAGAAAGCCAATTTCCACTTCAGTTTGCTTGTTTGAGTGTATCCTTGATTTATCTGGGTAACTTAAAGCAGTAAAAATCTAAATCTTTAACATATTGAATTAATAGAGATATTTCCCATTCAGTTAGTAAACAGCCAGGAGCTTATGTATAACGAAGGCCTCAAGACCATTACCAAGCTCAGGTTTGCAAAGGTCCACGTACCCAACAAAGGAAATGTTCTCCAGCAGTACTTTACTCTTTGTCTCTCAGACAGTGTTTTGTACTAGGGATGGTAACTGAAGAATAAACTAGATGGCCTTAGGCCTTCTTTTCATTCCAAGCAAGAAACATTTCTACAGAAAATTACTACCACCAGCAACCAACCAAAAATACCAAAATAAAGGCTTAAATATAATTTAAAATATAAATACACCTCCTTCCTTCAGAAATTCATATCTACATGTTAATTATCTCTTGAAAATTCACTTGTTCTAATCACTGAATAGGTTATAGAAAAATTTCATTCCTTCCTTGACATAAACCAAGCACATAAGATTAAAACAAATTGAGGGACACCTGGGTGGCTCAGTTGATTAAGCATCTGCCTTCTGCTCAGGTCATGATCCTAGGGTCCTGAGATCCAGCCCCGCATCGGGCTCCCTGCTCAATGGGGAGTCAGCTTCTCCCTCTCCCCTTCACCCTGTTTGAGCTCTCTCTCACTTTCTCTTTCTGAGAAATAAATAAATAAATAAAATCTTTAAAAAACCAAAAGATTCAAATCTTTTCTTTTGCTCCTTTCCCTAACCCACTATCCTTACATCTAAGCCTTAAATTCATTTGACTTTCTTCTCTGTTTTTCTTTAAAATATTACCATTCATCTAGAATAATTTACCTAAATCAAAGTCACTGAATTATTGTCATCAAATCACCAAACGCAGCAGTTCATGTACAATGAGACAGTTGGAGCCCCTTTGAAAATGTTGCTATATGTTTCAATGTATTTATTTTTATTTTTATCTTTTGCACGCTTTCAAGCATTCCAAGGGATAGTTAGCCAAATTGGGCAGAAAGCAGCTTTGCTAAATTGGCAAAAAAAATAAACCATAAATTGCTTCACAAAAGCAACATCACTCCTATTACATTAAATTCTCTAAAACGGCAGTATCTTTAGCCTGAAAGGGAGGTTTTAGGCAAATTGAACATTAAGCAAACTGACTTGCAAGTGGGGAATTGGCAAAGAGCCTTACAAACTTATACCTGCTTCACAAACGAGTCCCTCCAAACTTGCCTTATGTACTTCCGGACATTAGATGATAATTTTTCAGTGGGACTCTTTGAGTGTGTGAAAACCTAACTGGATTTCACAATCAAAATCCTTATCTACAGAAAACAATCTGTCAATGTCATCAATACACTCTTCAGGAACAAAGCAATTAAGTAAACTATATCCCTATTTTTAGAGAGATATATCTTTGGTTTTAAAATTGCAGTTCAAAATAGCATTTTGTGTGGTAGTAATGTACTAATAGGACCAATAGATTCCTGTTCATCTATAAAGAAGCATGGGCATTGTCTAATGCATATTCAAGTCATGTTTTCAAAAATATATAGGTGCATAAATGTTCTTTATTATGTTCAAAACACCTTCAGCTACCTCTCTATTTACTTTTTTTTTTGCTTTTAATGCCTACATTAATTTCTAACTTATTTAGAAGCTTAATTAAAACTAGAGACTTAGCATCCAAAGACAGACCTACACATAACTTCTAGAAAACACTAAACCCACTGAATTAAAAGACTTTAACAGAGACTCTTATTAAGATATGGAAGCTGTACTTCATCCCATGTGATCTCATATGATTAATGTTCCTGGTATTCTAGAAAATGATAAAAATTTACTTAGTCTATGTTATCCCTCTGGACTGAGACAGGGATGGGATCTTAGAGCTTTTCAGATTAGAGTTTCTAGAAATTTTAGATTTTATAGAATGTCATTTTTTTTAATAAAATATATTTTAGGAGGTGCCTGGGTGGCTCAGTCAGTTAAGCAGCTGCCTTTGGCTCAGGTCATGATTCCAGGGTCCTGGGATCAAGTCCCACATCAGGCTCCTTGCTCATTGGGGAGCCTGCTTCTGCCCCTCCCCACCACTCATGTTCTCTCCCTCTGTCTCTTAAATAAATAAAATCTTNTCTCTCAGACAGTGTTTTGTACTAGGGATGGTAACTGAAGAATAAACTAGATGGCCTTAGGCCTTCTTTTCATTCCAAGCAAGAAACATTTCTACAGAAAATTACTACCACCAGCAACCAACCAAAAATACCAAAATAAAGGCTTAAATATAATTTAAAATATAAATACACCTCCTTCCTTCAGAAATTCATATCTACATGTTAATTATCTCTTGAAAATTCACTTGTTCTAATCACTGAATAGGTTATAGAAAAATTTCATTCCTTCCTTGACATAAACCAAGCACATAAGATTAAAACAAATTGAGGGACACCTGGGTGGCTCAGTTGATTAAGCATCTGCCTTCTGCTCAGGTCATGATCCTAGGGTCCTGAGATCCAGCCCCGCATCGGGCTCCCTGCTCAATGGGGAGTCAGCTTCTCCCTCTCCCCTTCACCCTGTTTGAGCTCTCTCTCACTTTCTCTTTCTGAGAAATAAATAAATAAATAAAATCTTTAAAAAACCAAAAGATTCAAATCTTTTCTTTTGCTCCTTTCCCTAACCCACTATCCTTACATCTAAGCCTTAAATTCATTTGACTTTCTTCTCTGTTTTTCTTTAAAATATTACCATTCATCTAGAATAATTTACCTAAATCAAAGTCACTGAATTATTGTCATCAAATCACCAAACGCAGCAGTTCATGTACAATGAGACAGTTGGAGCCCCTTTGAAAATGTTGCTATATGTTTCAATGTATTTATTTTTATTTTTATCTTTTGCACGCTTTCAAGCATTCCAAGGGATAGTTAGCCAAATTGGGCAGAAAGCAGCTTTGCTAAATTGGCAAAAAAAATAACCCATAAATTGCTTCACAAAAGCAACATCACTCCTATTACATTAAATTCTCTAAAACGGCAGTATCTTTAGCCTGAAAGGGAGGTTTTAGGCAAATTGAACATTAAGCAAACTGACTTGCAAGTGGGGAATTGGCAAAGAGCCTTACAAACTTATACCTGCTTCACAAACGAGTCCCTCCAAACTTGCCTTATGTACTTCCGGACATTAGATGATAATTTTTCAGTGGGACTCTTTGAGTGTGTGAAAACCTAACTGGATTTCACAATCAAAATCCTTATCTACAGAAAACAATCTGTCAATGTCATCAATACACTCTTCAGGAACAAAGCAATTAAGTAAACTATATCCCTATTTTTAGAGAGATATATCTTTGGTTTTAAAATTGCAGTTCAAAATAGCATTTTGTGTGGTAGTAATGTACTAATAGGACCAATAGATTCCTGTTCATCTATAAAGAAGCATGGGCATTGTCTAATGCATATTCAAGTCATGTTTTCAAAAATATATAGGTGCATAAATGTTCTTTATTATGTTCAAAACACCTTCAGCTACCTCTCTATTTACTTTTTTTTTTGCTTTTAATGCCTACATTAATTTCTAACTTATTTAGAAGCTTAATTAAAACTAGAGACTTAGCATCCAAAGACAGACCTACACATAACTTCTAGAAAACACTAAACCCACTGAATTAAAAGACTTTAACAGAGACTCTTATTAAGATATGGAAGCTGTACTTCATCCCATGTGATCTCATATGATTAATGTTCCTGGTATTCTAGAAAATGATAAAAATTTACTTAGTCTATGTTATCCCTCTGGACTGAGACAGGGATGGGATCTTAGAGCTTTTCAGATTAGAGTTTCTAGAAATTTTAGATTTTATAGAATGTCATTTTTTTTAATAAAATATATTTTAGGAGGTGCCTGGGTGGCTCAGTCAGTTAAGCAGCTGCCTTTGGCTCAGGTCATGATTCCAGGGTCCTGGGATCAAGTCCCACATCAGGCTCCTTGCTCATTGGGGATCCTGCTTCTGCCCCTCCCCACCACTCATGTTCTCTCCCTCTGTCTCTTAAATAAATAAAATCTTTAAAAAAATAAAATAAATTTTAAATAATCAGTGCCTGACATCATCAGTAGACAGTAGTTAATCTACACAATAATTCTCTCTACCATTGCCATTATCTTATTAAAGAAGAACAAAAAAATCTCAGAACAAAATAATTATTTGGTTTTATGCAACATAAATGAATGTTAAAAGGAAAAATTTACCCAATTCGCCTTACATTTCTCATCAACTGGTGAAAAACGTCATTGCTCCAGTCTATTACATACATCAGCATTCGGGAACAGCCCTTTCCAGTTGAATTCTCTCCTACTCTAGGAAGCGGAGGGTAATAATTTAGTGTCTGAGTCAGAAACATGACCCTTGTCTTCTGATGTCCAACCAGGTTCTTTCCTTATGCCCAGCTCAAGACCTGGTGTTGAATTCTGAGTCATGTGGTTTTCTTACTGTAAAACGTGGGCTGTGGAATTAAGATTGAATCTGAAGTCTCGTTCAGTTCACTAACATCCAGCGAGGAAGAATATAGACTCTTCATCCAGTCGAGAATATTTATATACTCAAAAATAACATCTGGACAATCTCTCACTAGTGTATAAACCAAATGGGGAGAAACAGAGCTCGAATGTGAATCATATTTCACTAATGGGTACATGCTGTCTATGAACCAGATGGGTCACTCCATTTCCAAGAGCAACTGACGCAGGTCCTGGCAGCTACCCATCAGTGCTACTCACACTACGCCTTACTGCTCCAGATGGGTGATCGCGGACACTGTCTCAAGGGCCATGTGCAAAGTTCTTCATTTGGCACTGAGATGCTCAATGCATCTTAACCACCACTGGCCAGGCCATGGTNTGGGTGATCGTGGACACTGTCTCAAGGACCATGTGCAAAGTTCTTCATTTGGCACTGAGATGCTCAATGCATCTTAACCACCACTGGCCAGGCCATGGTGAAAACTCCTCCTATCTCAGGGCTCACGTATGGATCGACTAATTACCAGAATGAGAAAACTTGTTGAATAAAATTTGGTGTGGCATTAGCAAAGGAATAATATACACAGGGTTGAGAAATAATATATTTTTGCCTCCCTGCTGGTAAGTTCAAAGAAAAATCAAATGCCAGCTTTCTCTGTTTTTTAATGATTTTTAAAACTCAAGTAGGATTTTTGCTCAGAAATTGGGATGAACCCAGAAATGGGCCATTGCTGATGGGCGGTGGCATGGGTTTCTTTGGTGCATCATGGTTGTAGCGATGGAAGTCTTGCCACGGTGACAGTGTTGTCCTGCCGGCAAATAGAGGAGGGCACATTACAGACACAGTCTGATTGAGTAAAGGAAGGAGTATGACAGTTCTCGCACACTAGTGTTTGGGGCTGAAGATCAGATGAGGTACAAAATGGCAAAAGAGCTCAGAAGAGGCCATTTTTATCTTTCTAGTGTCGATGAGCGGGTGAACACTTCCTCGAGGCGGTGACGTCAGTGCAAGGTATTGTTCATCAATGAGAAAAGGACAGGGGAGATGGGGATATGCCATCCAGAAGAGCCTACCCCAAACTGGGAATCACCATGACACAAGGTGTCATTAAGAATAAATATGTTTGGAACCATCTTGCGGATAATTGGTTTCTCCCTCCTAGAGTTGATGGGGATTCGCTGACATGTTTTTAAGCATGACAGTGCCTCATTCAGAATTTGTATGTAAAAGAGGACTCAGGAAACAAAGTACTGCTAAATCACTCATCAGTGTCATAAAGCACAATGGACACTTTCGTTTTCCTCTGTTTCCTTAGATTAATTCAGCTTTTCTGGAAATTTCTTTTCTCCCTCCTTTCTACTTGTTCAGTTACCATTCAAATTCCCATTGAATTTAATCATTTTTTGCAAAATATTTCCTACCACAAAAATATGCTTGAGATGAGAATATGATAGGCCATGTAAATAATCTAATACAGAAATCCTATCCATGGAGCAAAGCAATGCTGTATGATTCAGAGGCAGACTGAAAGCCATGAGTGAGAGCCACTTAAGTATTGCACATCACAGCTTCTATCATTAATTTTCTTTAAAATTAATGGCGCAGACCTTTATCCAAACTTTCCTTTCTGCAACTTTCACGCATTTACCTATCAACCCACAGGCAGCAACTCTCTTTATTCAAAAGTTAAAAAGTTAACCCGTTTTCTAATTATTTCTACATAAAATTTTAAAGCATATACTTAATGCACACCGTGCATTTATTTAGCCTCTACTATGTGCCAAATGCTATAGGAGGAGCTCTACTAAAAGTGAATAGTACAGGACTGGTCCCTGCACGGCTGGAGTTAGTGCAACATGCATGTTACATGGGCAGCTGCTACATGGGCTTTTATTCTATGAGAGAAGTACGAACATCTTGGGGACCATGTCACTGGTCCCCTAGGCCAGGGCACGGGGTAAAGGAAGATTTGGGGTGTAGGCTACTTGGGTGGCTACCTGGCCCAGGACCTGACGGATGAGTAAACTGAGGGAAGGATGGAAAGGAAACAGCAGCATACCATAAGCTGAGGAAATAAATTAACTGCTTATTCCTGGAGTGACCCAAGGTATTTCTTCACTTTTGTTTTCCTTGCTGTTTATTTATTTATTTATAATATATCTATAAATCATTATGACATCTTCAGGGCACAAAACTCTTAAAACCAGGTAATGCATCTTCCAGATGATTCCAAGGGCAGTCCTCAATATTTTCCAAATGAATGAATGGATGGGTGGGTTATTATTTAGACAGCCACAGGGGACTATGGGACCACAGTGTATTTAACACACCGTCATTCAAGACACATGGAGAGAAGGGCAAAGTGCTGATGACATAAGATGGATGCAAAAGAACAGAGAAAATGATGAACAGATCTCTGAGCTACTGAGCTGTCCAGAACCTATTCCTACACTTCATTCCAGTTTTCATTCTTATTTCTTGGACTTTATTTTGTTACGAGTTTAAAACACACTTACATATGACAGAAGTCAATAGATGGTGATAAAACACACGGGCTGGAATGGAACTAAGGTTTGTTTTTTTTAGAATTCAGAAGTAAAGAACATCTTGTTTTATCAGAAAAAGTCTTTATCAGAACTTTGAACACAGGCATTGTGCATGTGCATGCCTGTGTGTATGGGGTAGTGTGCCTGTGCGTACATGCATGCGAGTGCGCGTGCATGTGTGTGTATGGTGATCATCACAGGGATCTGTACATTAACACACATTAACACACTTTGAATAATCCATGCAGTATACAGATTTCAAATGTAGCATGACCTTCATAGAAGCATGTAAAATACAAACACATGTTCAAGGAAAACTATGACCGTCAGGCTTAAACTGCATTTACTTAAAATGTCTTTTTTTTTTAGGTTTTACAACTTATTTTCTTTTTGTACTACTTCTGATGAACACAAACGAGCACACTTCACATGAGAAGCGGGATACAGGACCTACTCTGTCAGGATTAGTGAGAAAGTCAAGCGTGATTCTGTTTCAGTTTTAATGATTTCTTCCAAGCTGGCTCAGAGAAAGCCATGGGGCCAGCAATATAACAGTCCTTCTATTTCTGCCACGTGAATAAGCCTCAGTTCTCAGGGTGCCAACCTCAGGAGACGCAGAGCATCCCAAACAGGTGCCAACAGGGACCCTGTGTCAGAGCCCAGGGGCACCACCAGCTGTCACCCCTAGGTGGCGCCCGTTCTTAGGAATTTGCTTTCCTCCATTCAGAGCGCAAACCCCAACTTTCAAGAACACCCTCCCCCACCCTGCTCTATCACCAAAAATTTACATTTGACTTTTAAATGTGCACAGCTGGCATTTCCTTGAAACTTTTTAGTTAACACGTAAACAGCTTATGCAGACAAAGGCACACGTCTGAATCAATAGTACCATAAAACAGTCCATGCTGCTTGAGTATTCTAGCCTGAGAAAAGGATTTGAGGGCTAGTGAGTATCCCTGAACACATAGAGAGCTTGTCCTTCAAGGAACTCAAGATCCTCTATAATGTTCTGATAAGTAGAGATCAGTTTCTTTTTCTTCTCCAAATTTGTATATAGGAAATGCAAAAAGTATTTGGTACTCACAGAAGTTAGGGCCATATGGGGATGGAAAAAAAATTAAAATGTTGAATAGAATTCTTAAATACAGACTTCTCAGGGTCTCTAATATGCTAACACACAATGTGAACATGAAGTGTGACACTTCCTGTTACTTTTCCTTTAAAACTTTTATTTTCTTTCCTTTCCTTCCCTATTCTTTCTTAGGACTAAGGTTTCAAGAAGTATAGTCTGGAGAAGGGCTGCAATGTATGTAGTTAATGCTGTCAGGTTAAAGCAAGAAAGCTAGAGAAAATAATTTGAAAGGAAAAGAGGATATTGGTTCATGCAGGACTGGTTCACGCCTGCTTCATGGGTTTGGGTTTTTATTCAGCCTGGACCTTAGCCAATGTTGCCCACTTGGTCCATATAAAGCCAGTTTTCTAAATTCACACAATTTAGAAAGATCCTATAGATCCTATAGAAAGGAAGGGATTTCAACCGGCTTTTCTTTACCATGCAAGGCTCCTCTTAGTCTTGCCACCACCTGCCCTTTTTTGCATACTCCCATAGTTTGAGGGGGATGCACAACAAACTCACAATATTTGTAGCTTCTTCACTGTGCCTGCCCCCTTCCTACTTCTCTGTCCCTGCGTGTGCTCCTTCTCCTGCCTGGAATGCTGGCATCTTGCCCACACCGCCTCACTCTCTGTTAGCCTGGTCAGTTCCCTCCATCTGTCAAGATTCGCCTCCAACGTTGCATGTCCCTTGACGCCTTATTTGATCTGGCCTCTGTCAACACCACACACATACCTTTAGAATAGCATGGATTGGTTTACTTATTTATAACTCCCACTGGACCACAAGTTTTCCATGGTCAAAGAACCATGTCTTGGATCCCCCGCAAGAGACAGAAGTCTCCCACACAGCTCGCAGTGACTACATATCAGATGAATGGGTGGATGGATGGTGCACTAAGAGTCCACTTTTGTACCGTAGTTAATGGGGTGAGGAAAAAGTCACCCCAGCCTCAGTCATCCTGTGAGGGTGGTACCTGAAAATGTTTTAAAACTTTAAAAATTAGTATTCTCTTTACAGAAAAGAAAAGCCTTCAGATGAAACTGTATGGAGAGTTACAATTTAATAAATAGGAAACACAAGCATGGGGTTCTAGAACCATGTTGGCTAGGCAAGTTTCTCTCATCCGTTCCTTCCCAACCCAGTCATCACTGCCGAGGCCCCTCTCAAAAGCCCATGGCTTCCAGGAACCCTTTTCCAAAGCCACTAATATCAGAAAAGTTTCCATAGTGAACATTGCTTTAATTGGAATTTATTTCTCTTGAAGGAATACATTCTTCACCTCATTAAATCAGGCCTCATCATGTATCTGTTATACAATATGGAATACAGATCTTAACATTCTAGTATAATGTAATACCAGTCTACAATGTTTTCTGAGGGACAAAGAAGAAATAAGTATTGGATATTTTCCAAGCCCCTGTTTGTAAATGAAAATGTCACAACTAACCTTCTTGATTACAAAAACAAGCAAAGAAAACAAAACAAACCTAAAGAAAAACAAAGGGAAAAAAAAGAAAAATCACGTATTTGGATATGACGTTTAAAAAAAAAAAAAGAATTTTCAAAAGACTCCAGTACACACTGTGTACCCATTCAAGCATCTGCTGTATGCTAGGTCCTGCCCTGGACTCTGGAAATCGATAGTAGTTCATCTGATATTAAGGAACATGGTGTCTGACAAAGGAAAGCAGGTACATAAAATGTGACTTTAATGCAGTGTAACAGATTTTATAATGAAGATACGAAAGACTGTATTCTCTAGCTTCCCCAGTTAAACACAGGGAAGGGGCATACGTTTGATGTGGTGTCACCAGTGGGGCTAGGGGTGGAGGTGGGAGGGTGGCAGAGGGTAAGGCAGCTTCCCTGAGCAAGTAGGTGAGCTCCACCCCGAAGAGACACCATCTGGTGAGCATCAGAAGTTGTCTTCTCTGTAGGCACCATGCAAGTAATGGTGAGGAAATAGTTGACTCAGTTTACCTCATCAGAAAAANTAGTGAGAAAGTCAAGCGTGATTCTGTTTCAGTTTTAATGATTTCTTCCAAGCTGGCTCAGAGAAAGCCATGGGGCCAGCAATATAACAGTCCTTCTATTTCTGCCACGTGAATAAGCCTCAGTTCTCAGGGTGCCAACCTCAGGAGACGCAGAGCATCCCAAACAGGTGCCAACAGGGACCCTGTGTCAGAGCCCAGGGGCACCACCAGCTGTCACCCCTAGGTGGCGCCCGTTCTTAGGAATTTGCTTTCCTCCATTCAGAGCGCAAACCCCAACTTTCAAGAACACCCTCCCCCACCCTGCTCTATCACCAAAAATTTACATTTGACTTTTAAATGTCCACAGCTGGCATTTCCTTGAAACTTTTTAGTTAACACGTAAACAGCTTATGCAGACAAAGGCACACGTCTGAATCAATAGTACCATAAAACAGTCCATGCTGCTTGAGTATTCTAGCCTGAGAAAAGGATTTGAGGGATAGTGAGTATCCCTGAACACATAGAGAGCTTGTCTTTCAAGGAACTCAAGATCCTCTATAATGTTCTGATAAGTAGAGATCAGTTTCTTTTTCTTCTCCAAATTTGTATATAGGAAATGCAAAAAGTATTTGGTACTCACAGAAGTTAGGGCCATATGGGGATGGAAAAAAAATTAAAATGTTGAATAGAATTCTTAAATACAGACTTCTCAGGGTCTCTAATATGCTAACACACAATGTGAACATGAAGTGTGACACTTCCTGTTACTCTTCCTTTAAAACTTTTATTTTCTTTCCTTTCCTTCCCTATTCTTTCTTAGGACTAAGGTTTCAAGAAGTATAGTCTGGAGAAGGGCTGCAATGTATGTAGTTAATGCTGTCAGGTTAAAGCAAGAAAGCTAGAGAAAATAATTTGAAAGGAAAAGAGGATATTGGTTCATGCAGGACTGGTTCACGCCTGCTTCATGGGTTTGGGTTTTTATTCAGCCTGGACCTTAGCCAATGTTGCCCACTTGGTCCATATAAAGCCAGTTTTCTAAATTCACACAATTTAGAAAGATCCTATAGATCCTATAGAAAGGAAGGGATTTCAACCGGCTTTTCTTTACCATGCAAGGCTCCTCTTAGTCTTGCCACCACCTGCCCTTTTTTGCATACTCCCATAGTTTGAGGGGGATGCACAACAAACCCACAATATTTGTAGCTTCTTCACTGTGCCTGCCCCCTTCCTACTTCTCTGTCCCTGCTTGTGCTCCTTCTCCTGCCTGGAATGCTGGCATCTTGCCCACACCGCCTCACTCTCCGTTAGCCTGGTCAGTTCCCTCCATCTGTCAAGATTCGCCTCCAACGTTGCATGTCCCTTGACGCCTTATTTGATCTGGCCTCTTTCAACACCACACACATACCTTTAGAATAGCATGGATTGGTTTACTTATTTATAACTCCCACTGGACCACAAGTCTTCCATGGTCAAAGAACCATGTCTTGGATCCCCCGCAAGAGACAGAAGTCTCCCACACAGCTCGCAGTGACTACATATCAGATGAATGGGTGGATGGATGGTGCACTAAGAGTCCACTTTTGTACCATAGTTAATGGGGTGAGGAAAAAGTCACCCCAGCCTCAGTCATCCTGTGAGGGTGGTACCTGAAAATGTTTTAAAACTTTAAAAATTAGTATTCTCTTTACAGAAAAGAAAAGCCTTCAGATGAAACTGTATGGAGAGTTACAATTTAATAAATAGGAAACACAAGCATGGGGTTCTAGAACCATGTTGGCTAGGCAAGTTTCTCTCATCCGTTCCTTCCCAACCCAGTCATCACTGCCGAGGCCCCTCTCAAAAGCCCATGGCTTCCAGGAACCCTTTTCCAAAGCCACTAATATCAGAAAAGTTTCCATAGTGAACATTGCTTTAATTGGAATTTATTTCTCTCGAAGGAATACATTCTTCACCTCATTAAATCAGGCCTCATCATGTATCTGTTATACAATATGGAATACAGATCTTAACATTCTAGTATAATGTAATACCAGTCTACAATGTTTTCTGAGGGACAAAGAAGAAATAAGTATTGGATATTTTCCAAGCCCCTGTTTGTAAATGAAAATGTCACAACTAACCTTCTTGATTACAAAAACAAGCAAACAAAGAAAACAAAACAAACCTAAAGAAAAACAAAGGGAAAAAAAAGAAAAATCACGTATTTGGATATGACGTTTAAAAAAAAAAAAAGAATTTTCAAAAGACTCCAGTACACACTGTGTACCCATTCAAGCATCTGCTGTATGCTAGGTCCTGCCCTGGACTCTGGAAATCGATAGTAGTTCATCTGATATTAAGGAACATGGTGTCTGACAAAGGAAAGCAGGTACATAAAATGTGACTTTAATGCAGTGTAACAGATTTTATAATGAAGATATGAAAGACTGTATTCTCTAGCTTCCCCAGTTAAACACAGGGAAGGGGCATACGTTTGATGTGGTGTCACCAGTGGGGCTAGGGGTGGAGGTGGGAGGGTGGCAGAGGGTAAGGCAGCTTCCCTGAGCAAGTAGGTGAGCTCCACCCCGAAGAGACACCATCTGGTGAGCATCAGAAGTTGTCTTCTCTGTAGGCACCATGCAAGTAATGGTGAGGAAATAGTTGACTCAGTTTACCTCATCAGAAAAAGAAAAGAAAAGAAAAGAAAAGAAAAGAAAAGAAAAGAAAAGAAAAAAGAAAAGAAAAGAAAAGAAAAGAAAGAAACTGTAGGAGCTAATTTTCTGGTCTAGACATAAAGCTTCAGAAAATGCAGGTTCCTGAGTTCCACAGCGCCTAGTCTATTGTGGCAGTGGGACACCGCAAGCAAGACTAGGGCGCGAAGAGATGGCACCTTGCAGCTATGGCATCACCTTCACAAGGAAGATTCAAGGCAAGACAAGAAAGTGTGGAAAGGGGACCCAAGAAGGAAACATCAGATGAGAAGGACCCAGTGGAACGATGATAAGATTCAAGAAAAGGAGTAAGGAGCAGGGGAAGGCGTAGGGAACACCATGGCGGTTGAAGGGAATCGGTGGGGAGAAGAGCAACAGTGAAATGCGCTTTATTGATGGCTTTCCGGCAGGCACTGACTTACTGAGTAGTCCTTGTGGGAGTTTGCTGATACGTTTTCATTTTGTAATGGCTATTTTAATGATGAAGCAATTTCTCTGAATTACAGACGACAATAGAAAAACAACCGGCTTGGTTTTCTTACACTGTGAACTCTTACCCTATTAATGAAGCCAGAATGTCTAAATGTTGATTCTGTTGGGTCGTTTCCAATGATTTCCTTTGAGTTTCCTCCGTCTCTATTCAAAAATAGCCTTTATACCATACACATATGTGTACACTGTCATGTTTGAAATTTTACATGAAAGTCAGAATCTTTTCTTTTTATAACATCATTTCTGAACAATTTTTGTTTTATTTCCCTAAACTGACATTTGAATGTGTGTGTGTATGAGTGTGTGTGTGTGTGTTTCAAGTCAAGGGAAGTTGCCTATGATCTTCATGATAATAACCATATATATATATATATAATAATTTATTCTAATTAATAAACTAAGTCATATGGGGCAGAACATTTAGGAGTGCAGGCTGCTATCGGATATACATCCTTTCCTATAACAGCATCCATTACCAGGATGCTAACAATTTCCAATACACATCGCTTCATCTATTTTTTTTGTTCATTCACAATGACAGTACACATCCTCGTCCCCTTTCTCCTCAGTCTCAACCTTTTACTCTGACAATTGCTTCTCCCAAGGATTTTCCTGAGGCACCAGTTCCTTTGTGTTGCCATTCCAAAAACCAAATAGATACTCTTTCCACCTCTGATCTGAGCCTTGATAATCCTTTTAGCTGATGCTGCTTCCACTGTGACATGCTTACCTACTCAAGAAATCTGTATGCACAGCTATTCAACCAAGACTCTCAAATAATACTGTGTTGTACAATTTCCTATTAAACAGTCATAACCCATAGGTGCAGCCTCCAATCCACAACCTTACCCATTTCTTTAAAGCCCAGGGTAAACGATCAGATCCAAGACTTCCCTGCTGTGTGTCCCTTCTGCAATATAGCCTATTCTTTCCCTCAGCTGTGAAACTCCTCCTTCACTCTTGTCTACCACTTGCCCTCCTTTGCTTCCTTCCACTGATGCGAAACGTAGTTATAGCCCTCAGTTCCACCTACGGTCTTCTGGTGCGTTCTTGTGTAATATGCATCTCTAGGTTATCTCCTTCACCTCCATGACTTCAGCTGGAATGTGGCTCTGTCCCTGGCACAGCCGAAGTTCTCAATAAACAATTATAAAATGAACAAATTGAAGAAGAACGTCTACAGTAACAGTCTCTGATCCTCTGTTCATACCCAAACCTCTCTCCTGGCTGCAGCTGTACTTTTCCATCAGCTTCATGCCTAGATGGAACCTACATATTCCAGCAGAACGTTTCTACTGGGATTTCCCTCAAGCACTGCAAACGTTACTTACACACTCATGCCAATTAAAAACATAAGTTAAAAAAGATTGGTCTTACTTTCTATGGCTAGCTACAGGACACAACATCTACACAGTCTTAAGCAATTCTTTGTTCATTTGTAAAGAATAAGGTCCCTTGGAGAATATCACTACACAGAGGTCAAGAGTTTAACAGTTATTCCTTGATTCAGCCTTTACAATTTCTCTTGGTGGCTTTGGGTGACTTTTTCTTAGGTCAACCTAATATGTTCAATGTCCCCAGATAGCCATTATCTATTTGTTCATTTATTTATTACCAAATATTTATTGACAGCCATGTATCAGTTACCATTATTCTAATGGGAGGAAGGACGTAAAAAGACAAAATATCAAATAAATGTTATGTACAAATGATATACTTGCTGCGGAATGCAGAGTATCACCAGCAGGATAATTTAGAAAGACTTAGCTGTGCAGGAGTTTCTGAAAAGATTGTATTTTTAGAGACTCAAAGGATGGAAAGGGAGATCTGCATGTGGAAAGGCAGGAAGGCAGAGCAGCCCATGGCAGGAAGAGCGAGGCGTGCAGTGGGCAAGAGCTCCCCGTGTCCACAAATTTGTAAGGAGCACAGTGAGAGGGGAGGGTAATTACAGGGCCAACTCACTCGGGGTATTCTGTCTGTGCTAAGTGGTTAAGGTGATTGCAAGGCTTTAAAGGTAGGACAGTAGAAAGATCTTAATGCATATTTTTAAATGTTACTTGGTGAGGAATGTCTCATCCTAGCACAAAACTTGGAACAGAAAAAGGTTGGTAAGCAATTTGAGTTTCTGTGAGAAATCCTGGTGGCTTTTCCTAGCATAATGAGAAAGGACAAGGAGAGGAAGAACTGGCAGTATATTTTGGAGATCGCATCAACAGGACTTAGAGATTAACTGGGGAGTGGGGGTAGGGAAGGAGAGAAATCAGGAAGGGTTCACAGGTGTCTGGCTGGCACAACTCATTTGCTGGGATGAGAAAGTTGGACACGGGAACAGGTTGAAGAATACACCCCTGTATTCTTCAGGGGTGCAGGGCCACCCAGACACTGTCCATTCCACACCCAGAAGCAGAGCCAGGAAGAGTCATGGGGATGAGGAGAACGAGGGGAATCAAGAAGTTTGGCATAGCAAGAAAGGAGACCCAGAGTTCTTTACAGCAGCACATGAGCTCGTGACTCAAACATTATGACTGAGTTCACAGGCAGCCAGAGAATGCCTCATTGGTTCTCCCTTAGCCCATGGCACAAGCTTCCCTGGACAGGCTGCTGTGGAGGAAGCCAGCTTTGTCAGGCTTTGGCCAAACCTCAGTCCGCGGAAGGTCACTAAATTCAACTACAGAAGTGGAGAATATAATTTACAATGTAGAGAAATCTCATGAGCAGAGAAACACCACTACAGCTCAGTCCCTGATTCCCAATTCAAATTGGTCTTTAGTGTCTTATTGTTTCCCAAATACTTCACAAATACATCATATCAAACAGAATTTATCAAAAGCTGAGAATTTTCTGTTAAAGATGACTTATTGAATATACCCGTGTACTTGCCTCTTCTTGTTCATGAAACACTTCCAAGGCACAGCGAAGCTCATCTCCACAAGGTCAAAGAGAAGAGGAGACATAGCGACAGCAGGAAAATTTTAGAAGGCGCAAGGTTCACAAACAAGTGGAACTGCCTTTAGTGGAATTGACAAAGCTGAAATCTAAATGAGTGGTTTGGGAATTCCAGAAGCTAGCCAATTTGCAGCGCAGAGTCCCAGAAGGGCTCGGGAGCGGGAGCCCTCGGATGTCCCTGAAAGTGTGTGAAAAGAGGGTCCCCAACAGGAGGATGTGTGAGACTACTAAGATAAATTGACGTCCCCACATACTGTCCCTTACCTGCCTGGAGAGGTTGCTGCCATGCCCAGACTTCATGAGAAGCCTGGACGCTTTCTCTCCAGAGATTCTGAATCAACCTGGGGATGCTGGAAAAGGAAACTGAGGGATGTGGATTAAGAGAAAATCTATACCCTGAAAGGTGAGACTCCAAGCCTCTTTCCTTACTTGGCTGTGGGAATTGTCAGTGGAAGGCTTCTCCAACCCTGGAAAGACATGGTAGAATTCTTGGCTGAGGACAGTCGGCAGGCCAGAGACACTGCCTACAGATGCTGAGGTTCAGGGAGCCCCTAATGAAACCGCCCAGCCCATCTTCCTATGGCCAGGCTGTCCACTCAACAACCTGTCTCCACACCAAACAAACACACTAATGCCATTGACATTTTAGTCCCTCTCTCTTAAATATGAGCTGGCATCCAAGTATCATCCATCAACTACAAAAGCCATCAGTCTGAGAAAGTCCAAACCAATCAACACACACAGAGGCAAGTAGAAGAAAATCTGCAGGCATCACCCGTGGTTAGCAACAACCCCCTCACAAACTCTGTTAGCCAACTCAATCACAATTCCTGTAACACTGAAGGAAGCAGCCATGGGCCAGCATAGTCCTTTGCCAGGTTACAATTTTCACCTGCATCGCTTTTAATTTCTAAATAATTTATAAAACTTGGTAGAGACAGATGCTATGGTCTGAATGTGTCCCCCCCAAAATTCAGACGTTGAAATCCTAAGACCTGTAGTGATGGTCTTTGGAAGTGTGGTCTTTGGGAGCTGGTTAGGTCACAGGGGAAGAGCCCTTGTGAATGGGATAAGTGCCCTTCTGGAAGAGTCCCCAGAGAACTCCCTCTTCCTCCACCATGTGAGGACACAGCAGGAAAATGTCTTCCGTGAACCAGGTGGAGGCCCTCACCAGACAGGGAACCTGCCAGGGTCTCGATCTCAGACTTCCAGGCTCCAGCTCTGTGAGAAGCACATTTCTGTTGTTTGTCAGCCCCCAGTCTATGGTACTTTGTTAGAACATCAGGAATGGACAGACAGAGACAGCAGCTCAGTACTGCTCCCTCATGGTTCACAAAGTTACAGTCTTCTTCTCCACGATGACTTCAGTGCTGGCCCATAATAAGTTCTCAATAAAATGGCTAATGCTGCTATTACTAATGCCTAAGGAAATATAAAAATCACAGAGATACAGACAGAGTTAAGGGCCATTACTTGCAATGTGTTTGCCCAGTACCTGGTGATCACTGCTGAAGCAAATGAGAAAGACCTACCATTCTTAATTCTTAATTGGGACAGCAGGTGCCAAGTTCAGCAATGCTGACTCTTCTGTTGTTGTGTGAGGTTTTGTAGGTGAGGTATGGTGAGCAAGGCACTCTCTCTACTCTGAAGAAGGCTGTCATGCAGTGCAGTGAGAGTTACGGGCTAACTGAACTGATGTGTTTGCCAGGCTGATAGTCACCGAAAATACCATGTGTAGGCTTTCTTTCCTTCTGCTTATAGATGTAATCATCAGAGTGTAGACAAGTCAAACTCATTCAAATGGTTTATGACCCAAGCACTACAAGGGCTTTTCCCTCTCTCTTTCTTCCTTTCTTTCCACCCACTCCTTCCTTCTTCCCTCCCTTTCCTTTTCCCTTTTCCTTCCCTTTCCCTTCCCTTCCTCCCTTCCTTTCTCCCTTCCTTCCTCTCTCTCTCTCTCTTTCTTCCTGTTGAAGATACTTCAGGCTTTCAGAAGTTGAAGCTAAATGAAGGCAAATAAAGAGATAAAGAAGAGCTGTCAGCAGGCTCAGTACATTGGACATTGAACCTCACACAGCTGGTCACACAGCTGGTCCCCTCCCACGCCACTGCAATGTGAGCATCTCAGATCCTGTCAGGTCTGCGAAGGCTTAAGTGAGGAGGCCATTTTCCCACCCACAGGAGCTCCTGTGAGTCCATTAAAGTCACTACTCGACCCCGAGAAAAAAACACAAATGAAATTCTTGTGTTTGGGATATTTATCTTTCTTTGACTGGCATTCTGGGCATCCATGCTCTCCACCTCAAAAATTCACCCACAAATGGGTGGGAACTCAGAAGAAATTCTATTGCTTTAGAACAACTTAAACTCCTATCTGTGGTCTGTCAATAAAGGGAATTCAGCGGCTGTGAAGGTGAATGGGAAAAGGGGTCAGTGCCAAGGAAACAAGACAAAGAGGCGGACAGATAACCGAGATCACAGCTTCGCTGTCAAGGGTAATTGGAAAAAATGATTGCACAGCACACATTCTGCAACACAACTGCTCATTAATGACCATCCAGGAAATCTGACCCAGTAGGCAGGACTTGTGTCATTTGAACATTCAGTAATGCTGTGACATATTATTGACTGATTATGGGAAGGATGTGTGATAGGAAGCCAGGACACACAGATTCCAACCCCATTCTGTGTGTGCTCTTTGACAAGTCACTTAACTTCTACTGCCCTCATTTTTCTTTATCTGGAAAATGAGAAATTTGGATTCAGTCCACAGAACACTTCTGGCAAAGGTTACTAGGTCTGATGCAAATTAAAGTTCTCCTTGGCCAACAGAGCCAGTGAAACTGTGTACTTTCTCTCCTTGTTGAGCTTCATAATGCATGCTTAAAAGTCCCTAAAAGTCCTGCATAGAGGATATCACTATTTCACACATGGATGTCACCACAGAACACTTTTGATTTCCCTCAACACACTTACAAGCACCCAGAACCCCAGTGCGTGACAACATGCCCATCTGGCCACTTCTGAGATCCTTTCTGTAAAATTCTTTAAACCCAAATTCTAAGCCCAAATATGTTCTTTTCACAAAGTTGCATGTACAATGAGATAAATGTAACTGTCCTGAATGTGTTTTTTAATCATTATTATTGTGGTAAAATATAAATTACAAAAATTACCACTCTAAACATTTTTTAATGTGCATTTCAGTGATGTTAAGTGCCTGTATATCATTGGAACCTAGCACACATTTTGATGCCAATTCGACTTCAAAAAGTTGTATTAAATAGACCTAGTAAATCTTTCAATTGTCGTTTCCCAAACCCACAGAACTGGCAGGATTTTTTAACTCCATGTGTCCACTGAATGTCGGCTGAATGCAAGCCACCAAGCCCTATGCTCAAGGGAAAGCAACGTCCTCTAGGTACTGCAGTGACTCAACGTCTTTGACAAGTTATTACTTCACACTGAATTCTCATTGATAGGGAGCAGGGATGTAATTAGATATAATTCGCACTATGCAATTTCCTATGCACCAGGATGAATTACTAATGAAGCTTCTTTTTTTTCTAGTTATTTGTGCATTCTACCTATAAAAACTATCCCATAATACTCTCAATTCCTTGCAAGCTTAAAATGTCTGCAAATAGTATTCCTGATTGTAGGAGTACATATTTGTTGATTTTAAGAATCTACCCCTAAAAGAAAAATAAATAATAATTACTTAAAAATGAATGAATGAATGAATGAAAATAAAAGGAATCTACGTTTAAGTTCATTCTACCTGTTCATGTCAGGGAAACTCCATTCTCCTGTGTAATGATACTAATATTGGAGGGCACACTGCTGAAAAATGCATGAGGTAATGTCAGAAAAAAATCAAAGGCAAACCATAATTTTATTTGAAATAAGAACAACTCATTATTTAATCATGTTTTAAACATTTTTCTGAATCATCAACAGAGAGACACTGATTATAAGATTCAACCTAGTGGATATAACTTAATACAGGCTTCCCCGGCCATCCACAAATAGAATGTTTCTATGAAACTTTTTCTAAGTTTAAATTCTGTAAAGCACAGATGCAATTATCATTAACTTATATGGAAAAAATTTTGAGCACACCCAGGTTCCCCAAATCATTTCTTGTAGGCTTTTTTGAGAGCTTAGAACACATCTTACTAACAGATGTACAAAATCAATATAAAGCCTAGAGGCTCACAGATGCAGGTCAAAGGTCTGGTGGCTGGATGCTGAGGGGCTAGGCGTGGTTCCAAGGGAAGGAGCTGGGCAGGGTCTCTCAGCTGCCCCAGAGCACCATCTCCCTAAGGGCTCATCCCAATGCAAAACCAATGTTGAATGCTGGTTTCATGTTTGCCCTTCTTTGTTTTTTGATTTTTGGTTTTTTTGTTCTGTTTTTGTTATTGTTTTTTGTTTGTTTCACATTTTTACTTAAATTCTACTTAGTTAACATAGAGTATAATATTGTTTCCAGGAGTAGTATTCAGTGATTCATCACTTACATTTAATACCCAGTGCTCATCATAACAAGTGAAAAATCCTCCTAAGATTTCATTTGGTTAGTGAAACCAGGTACTAATGTAGATCTTTGTAAAAACAATGGGGCATAACAGGAATTTTTGAAAAGCAGAGGATACCTGTATATATCAAATTACTCATAAATTTCTGGTTTTTACACTTCTAGGTGAGGCTGTTTTCACATTTGTGGTCAGTATTTGTCTAAAAATAATGATAAAATGCAAAATGCTTAAAATCTACATAAAATGTTTAAGAATCAATTCATCACAATTTTACTTATCTATTTTGTCTCTATTTTAACCTACAGTTATGACAGTCATAAATGCAAATAAATCATTTTTTCATTTAGAGGAAAATAACAAGCTATGGTACATTGTCCCTTTTCTGTTCTGTGTTATTATCAAATAGTTAAAAAGGGGAAAGTGGTAATTCGGAAAGAATGCTGTCATGACAAACTGCCACACGATGGCAGTTTCTCAGGAAACGGTTTAAATGAAATGGATGTGAGAAATTAAATTTTTATTGCATGCATTCTTATAGTGAAGTGGCATGGTACAACCAGCCAAATAAAATCCCTACCTGGGCATATACTTGTGCATAATTGTCTGTCCAACACAGGAATGCCTTTTTCAGTAGAGCTTATTTAAAGTTGAATTTCATATTGAATTATTTAATGGGTCGAAGCTTCAGAGACATGTTAAAACATATCCACCCACGGATTGTTATTTTCGACCTACTCAGGTAATCTAGAGGGTCAGAGCTAAAGGACACCCGTGTGTGCACATTATTCCTCCTCACCCTATAAAACTCTCAGCAGAGCAAAAACAAAGGCAAAACAAAAAAAGCAGTGATAGTGAATTAACACTGTTCAAAGTTAAGTATATGAATAAAACAGTCACCAATGTTCAAAAAGAGTGAGAGTACACTAAATATTCTGCATCGAATATATATATTATACATTATATAATATATAATATATATATAATATATAATATTTATTATTTATTATGTACACACACACACACATACACACCTTGAGGGAGATATATATATATATATATATCTCCCTCCAGGTATGCCATTTTACATATACAATTTCCATCCTGCCTAAAAAGATGCAGGAATAAAATAAAAATATACAGAATCAGGGGCGCCTGGGTGGCACAGCGGTTAAGCGTCTGCCTTCGGCTCAGGGCGTGATGCCGGCGTTATGGGATCGAGCCCCACATCAGGCTCCTCCGCTATGAGCCTGCTTCTTCCTCTCCCACTCCCTCTGCTTGTGTTCCCTCTCTCCCTGGCTGTCTCTATCTCTGTCGAATAAATAAATAAAATCTTTAAAAAAAAATATACAGAATCAATTCAGCAGATAAACACAGCAGAGAATGTAAATATTAGTCATGTGGAAGTTTCACAAAACATTGCAGTAACATGATTTGCTTTACCATTGATCCTATAAAATGGGGGGAAAAAAGCAAGTAACTTAAAATAAGAGTTGTATTTTTTTGCATCCATATCCCTTAACATCAATTGCCTCATTAAACAAGAGAATAGTACTATAATTATGGAAATCATAAAATGTATTCCTTTAAAAAAATTTTAAGTGTCTAATATGTGACTAATATGGCACTAGGTTTTAATGGAGGATAAAAAAATTGAATTACCAAATTTCTGTGCTTTTAGTGCTAACAGTAAAGTTGGGATGTTTAAATGCAGAATTCATTTTTGTGTACTTTGCAGACAAAATAAGAATTATTTGGATTGAATTCAAAAAGATACAGGAAACCCTAAGCTTATCACAGCATTATCTACAATAGCCAAATTGCGGAAGTTGCTCAAGTGTCCATCAATAGATGAATGAATAAAGAAAATTTTATATATATATATATATATATATTCTCAAATATTACTCAGCCATAAAGAAGAATGAAGTCTTTCCATTTGCAACAATGTGGATCAAGCCAGAGAGTATGATGCTAAGTGAAATAAGTCAGTCAGAGAAAGACAAATACCATATGATTTCACTCATATGTGGAATTTAAGAAAAAAAATAAATGAGCAAAAGAAAAAAGATAGAGAGAAAGACAAGCCAAGAAACAGACTCCTAACTGTAGAGAAAAACCAATGTTTATCAGAGGGGAGGAAATGGAGGGATGGGAGAAATAGGTGATGGGCACTAGGTGATGGGCACTAGGTGATGTATGGAATTATTGACTGATGATATTGAACCCCTGAAACTAATATAACTATATGTTATTTATACTGGAATTAAAATGGTTTGGGATGCCTGGGTGGCACAGCGGTTAAGCGTCTGCCTTCGGCTCAGGGCGTGATCCCGACGTTATGGGATCGAGCCCCACATCAGGCTCCTCTGCTATGAGCCTGCTTCTTCCTCTCCCCCTGCTTGTGTTCCCTCTCTCACTGGCTTTCTCTATCTCTGTCGAATAAATAATAAAATCTTTAAAATAAATAAATAAATTAATTAATTAATTAATTAAAAAATGGTAAAAAGTCAATAATAAAAAAAATTGTAAGGCACCAGGTAATACCATCATCCCTGTAGACCAGATGAACCTGAGTTTACCCTAAAATTTGGTGACCCTGCAGGTGAAATCATTAATTACAGGAGTTTGAGGTCTTTTCTGGGACGAAAACCATCCCAAGAAGAGTGTTTGGTACATAGGGATGATCCAATCACAGAAAATGGCACAAATTTACCACTCGGGGTATCTCTATCCATCCTCATGGTTGCCGAGGAAGGTCTAAGTCAGACTGACAGAGCTGAGTGACCAGATGAAAATCGTTAACTGTGTTCACAGAAAAGCTGTGTAAGGCATCAGTTGTGACTAGTGATCTCCTCAGTGGGCTTTGAGCCACTGGAAATGTCTCTGGCCAACGTAGCCCTCCAGCACTGATCTCCCTCCCCTCACTTCCACCGAGAACCACCTCCACTGACTCAATCCCTAATGGTGTGAATGTAGAACAGAAGTTGCTAAGAGGCTATGGTCCCTTGAGACAGGACTGAAGTAAATCCACCATAGAAGAACTAAATGAAGAAGAGGGGTGTCGCGATATGAAAGCCACTGGAAGCTGGTAATGTAGAGTTCTAGGGAGCATGAGTGAAGAGAAAAAAAAGGAAGAAGAAAAAAATATATAACTGCATTGTAATTTGAGAGAATCAAGTGATGAATATATTTTGAAGTTTTTATTTTGGTCATGTAAGCGGTATTCTTGAATGCAAAATGGTGCTCACAGACTGAATCACCCAACCCAAAGCTACAAAGAGATCAGGGCTGTTTCAATAGCATGTCCAAATACATCAGGAGTATAAGACAGCACGATCTGGGGTCCCACAGGTCTTGGATGCAAAGGTCCTGAAGAGGGATTTCCCCTGCCTCCATAAAGGAAGCAATCTTGTTTTGATGGCTGGAGACCCCGAAAGTCCTGGAAAGCCTGGTATAAACATGACCCACTGTGGTCTCTGCAGCCTATAGCCTCACCAGCCCCACTGCACTGGGAAGAGAACAGTGTGAGCTACAGTCCAAAGTGCTGGTATTGGCGGGAGGTGATACTACATGACCTTTACGGAACCCACATGACGTCCTCACAGATAGTAGAGCCCAGCAGAAGACCACACAGGGTCAGAACAGAAGGAAGGTGGGTCAATATACTCTGGTAAGAGTAAGAAAAAATGTTTAACTAAAGCTATTGGAGGAATCTGAGAATCGGTGTTCATTTTTATATAAAATTATATTTTATTCGGTTAAATTTTTATTTTCAATTTTATATCTTATTAATTTTTCAATTAGTGGAAATTTTGTACCATATTGATTTTGCTTCCATTGCTAGGATACTGTGTGTGTTTGGGGAGGGGAGGCGGAAAGCACTATCCAGCCAGCCAGCCAGTCATTTAACCATCCACCCATCCATTCATTCATTCACTATTCATCGATCTAATAGATCTGTAGATAAATTCATAGCAAATGCAAATGCTTTCATCTCCACCACTTCTCTGGGACTGCTCCTATCACTGCCATCAACCACTTATGTGCTGCTAAAACCTAAGGGCAGTTTCTGTCCTCATCTGCAGGATCCAAGCCCAGCATTTCACGTGAGTGAATGCTTCCTGCTTCAGGTTTCCTTTGCTTATCTTCCAGTCAACATGTTCTTTGGGTCCTTCTACAAGTCAATGCCAATCCTTTTCAGTATCCTGTTGCTTTTCTTTTCATTGTCTTGGTCCCTCAAGGCGTCGGTTTTTGGATGTCTTTCTCTCTATACTCACTTCCTAATAATCTTGACCTTCATATTTAAATTTAATTCAGACACGTGTATCCAACTGTCTGCTCAACCTCTCCCAGTTTATGTCGCGTACACCCTGACAGTTGCCTTGTCTTTTTGGTAATGCAAGTACCTGATTTAAGCTTTGATTGGCTGAGGTATTCCCTTTAAAGAGGGCTATCTCAATTAAGGGGTTGCAAGCTATTCCACTCTATAAACAGCCAGTGGACACCTTCCCTGGGACACTTTGGTTTTAGACATCTTGGTTGGATTCTGTAACTGAACATTTGGGCCTCTTGAGTTTTCTCTACCTGCACTACAAATTCCCATCCTTATGTTTTAAATTCAGCACACCCCAGCCCCCCACCCTCTACCTCAATAAAAGCAGAACCACAGGCAAATGTGCACATTTTCTCTCTATCCATGACCTTACGGTGTGGCCCCAGGTGTGCCTGGGAGTCTCCAGTTTCTTACAAGTTCCTGAGGGTTATTGCTGAGGGCGTCTTGCAGTCAAAGCAAGAACTACAAGGGCCAGTTCAGTTCATATGCTGTGAACCTGACCCCTGGTCTCCTCTCAAATCTGCTTCCCCCACAGCCTTCCCCAGCTTTCCAAAAAGTAACTCATTTTTGAGGTGCCTGGACAGCTCAGTCGGTAGAACATGTGACTCTTGATCTCAGGGTTGGAAGTTCGAGCCCTGTGTTGGGTGTAGATTGTTTACTCCTCTCTTCCTCTCAAAAGCTAAATCCAATACATCAACAATTTGTTAGTCTCACTCAACAGATACTGTGATTCTGACCTTTTCTCTCCACGTGCTCTGTCCCACAATCTGAGCCACCATCATCTCTCACCCAAATGAATGCATACTCCTGGTGCCAGGTCTGCCTGCGTGTCCCTCGTGCCCTGTAGGCTGAAATCAACACAGCAGCCACACGATCTTCTTGCACCCTAAGCGACCACATCTACTCAGAACCACCCAAACAGTATGTAGAATATAAAAGCGTCAAAATTGTCAACAAGCACCCATTATGGGGGGTGAAGTTCCTCTGACCTCCGGTGAGCATCTCACTGCAGCTTCCCCCCCCGCCCCCGTACTGGGGACGCCACCCCACGCACTTAACACAGTTCACTGGGTCACCTCCGACACTTCTTGCCTTCAATGCCACCTTCCCAGTCCCACCTTCCCACCTTCTCACCATCTGCTATAAAACGTAACCACTCCCCTTGGCTCTGCCAGGCCTCCTCTGCTACGGGGTTTCCACATCACGCTTATGACAGCAAGTGCTATCCAGCACATTCTCACTTGTTCAGGCTTTTCCTTTCTTCCCTCAAAACAAGGTAAATTCCAAGAAAGTGGGGCCTTGTCTCCGGTCTGTGTTCTATCTCCAGCAATGGAAACCGTATGGCTTATGGGGACATTCAACAAATGCTTGCTGATTGAATAAACACCTTAGGTTTTAATAACATGCAACCTTAAAATCTAACAAATTTGTATTATAACAACAATGAAATCTATAATATGTTCATAACACCCTCTCCTACTATTCAACATTTTATGCATTAGAACGCCATATCCGTGTGTGTGTACACGTGTGTGTGTGTATATGGTGCGTAAGCTTATTTGCTCCATCAGACCATACACTTCATGACAATAGCAGCATCTCCCCTCTCTAGAAATGAGTTACAACCTCTAGACAGTGAGTGAAATTTGTAACCCTGGGTACTGTTGAGTTGACATCCTTCACCAAATGATTCTAAGATTCAGGAGTTCCTTCTAATGTTAACAGATGTTGTGGTTGCCATTAAGCAATTTATATTTATTAACACATGCAACTCTTAAAGCCACACTACAAGCAATGTATGATTCTCCTCATTGCATAGATAAGGAACATTAAGTACAGTTAATTCAAGTGACCTGCTCAAGTCCAGACAACTAATGAATAAAAGATCTTGCATGTGATCCAATGTCTTCCTCATTTTGACAAGTATGACTTAAATTCTCTGTTTGATTAGCTCCTAATAAATGATCATTAAAATTAAAGTATGCTCTCAGTGGTGTAAACACTAGTACACTTTTACACACATGATTAATTAGATTGTTTGCTCAATTACACTGGCTAATAAAGTCTACAATATAAACAGATCTTTAATATTCATGAAAGACATGTCCCAAGATGTTTTAAATCCCCAAATTTGTGATTTCCAAATAGTTCACAAATTTCTCCTTAAACATAAGTATCACTGAAAAAATTCAGTGACTTCTGCAGATCTTCAATGACTCCATAAACATAGAAATAAAGCAGGTTAAAAAGGTCTTCAAATAAATGCTATCATTTTTTAACTCTTACTTAGTGTCTACCTCCACCTTGGACAGCTTTTGCATTGTCACTAGCTTTTTGTAGTTAGTGACAACAAATTGCATTTGCACTAATGGGATCACTTAAGCCACCACCAAATTTAATACTATATCCTGTGATTCTCTGCATCTTCAACTTTCTACCTGTGAGGCTGGGGTAGCCCGTGTAAGGCTCAGCATCCCTACCCACATTCAGCCTTGGTCATACACATGGATCATTGCTAATCTCCTCTGTTATCCGAAGGGAAAGGGAAAAATAGCAAAGTCTTTGGTTAGGCATCTCCTAAACTAAACAATGTGAGGATATAAAATAACTCAAGAAGGGCATTATGAAAACTGGCCGGATATTGATATACATGTGAGTGGAACGGTTCAAGCACACGTAAATTGTGCATTGTGATTTTAGTCAAATGCTCCATTCTCTCCCTCCTTGAAATTAATCCTGCCATGACTGGGGGAAGCCACTTGTCACCAGAGGCAGCAAGGCTGCACAAAGGTGTGAGGCTCAGAGGAGCGGGTCCTATCTCAAGTTTGATGTCAGTAAATCACATGCATGCTAGTTTTCTCCGTGGGAGAAGAGGGTCACACCTGCCTTACACACCATTACAAACACATGACAGGTGTGTGAATTCTGACCTCATACACTGAACGCTGCTACTCTCTCCTACTTCTGCCTTCAAAAGAGTGGAAACTGGAAGAAAACTGTATTTTTTTTAAAGACTGAGTAAGCATGATTTTCTGTGTATTATTATTATATTAAATTTGCCAATGGCTCCACTCTAAGATGCTGCCCAGCTTCCCTCCTACTGAAGACCCCCAACAGCGAAGCAGTCTGAGACTAAGAGCAGCATTCGCGGGCCAGTGCTTGCAGTCCAGGCTTGAGAATGGGATCTGTTGTGACAGGTCTTAGCAGAAGTCAGTGACCCTTGTTGACCCACCCAGGACCTCAGCCCAGATGGACAGGGCTGCATCTAATGCAACTGCTTGTCCAGGAAAAGCACCTGACACATCTATAGAAATATTTGATAAAGGATCAAATATCACCTCTAAATATCTGTGTTGTATAAAAACTTGTGAAGTCATGCACAAAATATGTGTACCTTTCCTTCCTTCCATCCTTCCTTCCTCCCTTCCTTCCTTCCAAGTGTTCTTTAGATCTGCTTGGTGATTTAGAAGTGATCTAAATTAAAATAAAATATTTTATTGCCTTTCTTTTTGAAAAGGCTTATGATTTTAGAAAGTAAGACCATCCATAGATGGCCTTGATGGAACAGTATTCTGTCATGATGCTGTAAAGTATTTGAAGAAAAACAAGAAAGGGAGTGACTATCGTAGTGCTCCTATCGTGCTTCTAACCCTTTCAAGATTTCCACTTGAGTATTTGATTGTTGTTTTATTCTCTGAATTTACTTTTTTCTCCTATGCTTCAAACTCTGATGGTATTGAGAAGTGTTTGTCCTCTAAATCATACAGTCTGCAAGGAATAACTGACTAGGAGTTTCTCCATTCAAGAGTGGAAAATCTGGATGGTTCATGTGGCTCATGTCTACAAGGAAATGAGATGAAGGATGGTCAGTAAGTCTTAACTTTCTTCCCTGCAATTCCTACTCAAAACTAGAGGACACTTTGTTTAAAAGTGTGTCCTAAGTTTAGAGGTGGGGAGATACTGTAGGAGGGCTCTGGTGTCAGGTCGCACTCCACAGTAACAAGACTGTGGCAGTGCCCTGTTACCAGGGTGATGCCCAGAGGGGGCAGTGGGTGGCTTGAGTACCAGGTGTCCGGAGATCTAACACAGACATCTTATTCCCTTTCTTTACTTTTGTTTTTTTTCTTTAGGGAACAGATTCTTAGAAGAAGGTAAGAGGAGAAACAGGATATTGAAGTTCACAAGAATTCTTTGTTGCAAAAAGTTATCTGTAGTCAAGCATAATTTGGTTTTTCATAAGAAAGGAGGAAACAGGAAGAGAAGAGAAGTAGCATGGTGCAGAGATGCACCTGCCGGTTGGAGCCATATGGATGTGTCGAACTAGGTTTATTAAAGCTCATTGTTCTGTGGACCGGAGCTTTAACTACACAGTTGGAGAATGTCATCGCCAATCCAGTGTGCCTCTTCAAGAACAATGGCATGCATTTCAATAGGCTAAGCAACAACATTCATATGGAAAACATCATTGTCCTATGTTTTTTTTTTCTTTTTCTTTTTGAAGTTAACACTGTTGTGACAGGGACAACTGGCCTAGTGGGGACAGATGACTATCTAGCCAAGAGACACATCCTGGGCATGGATTTGAAAAGTCCTCTTTCTAGCTTTTCTACCTAGTTCACGGTTTCTTCCGTTAGAGTTTCTCAATGATTAATAAGATGTGAAAATATCTCTGTTGAAATTCACAAATATCTCAAAGGAAAGAGAGCCCCTTTAGGATTCTTTGTGACCTTTCATCAGTTTGGGTTTGCTAGTTGATGACTACTTTTCTATATAATGAACCTAGTCCCAGAAAATTTCAGCCAGACAGTGTATTATGGGTTATCTGCAATGAACCAGGTCAACCTACATGTCTTGATCTGGTGAGACTGACACCTTGAGAGTCATGGGGCAAGAATTGGGGCAAAACATTTCAGGGTAATGGGCTGAAGGCAAACGGGCTCTAAGGGGCCTTGGCAAACATGCACTTTGCATATTGATAATTTCTGTCAGGACCCATGTCTGGGGAGGTCCGCCATCTATTCACAGCCCAACATCAGAAAGAGAAACAGATATGTCAGTCACTGACCTCAGGGAGCACATTGCCAGAGGAAGTTAAGAGAAACAGGATTACTCTCCTTGAGCCTGAACATGGATCCCAAGATGACAACGATACCTGATTTGATCAGAAAGGATGAATGGAACGGGCACAGTAGCCAAAGGAGGACACAGCGTGGGCATGAGGTGTGAAGGATGGACTGATGGGTTCCACTGTCAGGTGGGATAGCAGGCAGACACCCAGAGCTGCAGGCTCCTGCAGGAGATGGGGCTCTGCACGGCTCACAGACTGTGCTGCAGCCTGAGGCTCCTGAGTGCTGCGCTCTGCTCGTCCCTCCCTACTTCCAGGGATGCTGCGAAGCTACCTGCTGCCAAGCCCATCACCCTTCTCCCTGGCTGGCAAAGACCTACTTTTCCCTGAGGTCTAAGCTCAGGCGGTGTGTGCCTCAGATGCCCCTCCTAAGCCTGTGTCACCCTTTTTGTGTTCCTTACCTGTAATTCTGTACTGAATTCTAGTGAATTGTGTGTTGAGTTGACGGTTTACATTCTGGAATCTCCAACACAGAAGACAGAACCTGATGAGTAAATTCTTGCTGAATGAATGAATGTGTGCCTTGACATTATGGCCACCAGTGCTGCAGAGCCAAGCACAGAGTCTGCACTGTGGGAACACCCGTGCTCCTGCTCAGGGGCCGTGGAGGACGGAAGGGATACTTTCTCTTTCTGGCATTCCGTCCACGCTTCAGTTTCTGGGTCCCCAATATCACTTCAGATCTTTAGCTAAAATACATGAGCATGCTCATTAACATGCAAAAAAAGCAGAATTACTAGCAGTTTCCACAGATGAGTCATACGTTCACCACCTGGACAACACGCTGAGATGAGAACAGTCTCTGTCTGCATGGCTGGGGCTGCCTTAACAAAATGCCATAGACTGGGTGACTTGAATAATAGACATGCACTTTGGGAGGCCGGACAAAAAGTCAAGATCAAGACGCTAGCTGAGCTGGTTGCTGTTGAGAGCAATGCTCCTGGCTTGCAGATGGCTCCTTCTGCGTTTTGACCTCTCATAGCCCTTTCCTGATACATAGGCACAGAGAGGGACAGTGAGCCAGCTCCCTAGTGTCTCTCTCTCTATATATAAAGATTTATTTATTTATTTATTTATTTATTTATTTACTTAGAGAAAGAGCAGGGGGAGGGGCAGAGGGAGAGAGAAAATCTCCAGCAGACTCCCCACAGAGTGCAGCGCCTGATGCGGGGCTGGATCCCAGGAACCTGAGATCATGACTTGAGCCAAAATAAAGAGTTAGACGCTCAACTGACTGAGCCACCGACGTGCCCCTCTAGGGTCTGTTCTTATAAGGCCCTGCCCACCCAAATTTCCTCCCAAAGGCCCATCTACGAATGCCATCACTTTGGTGGTTAGAGCTTCAACATATGTATTTGGAGGGTTCAGGGGCACAAATACTCAGTCCGTGAAAATCTCTATCCGTGGAACTTCAAGAACAGGGAACTTCTCTCCCTCCGTCTATCTGAAGCTCGATTCATTCCATCTCTGTTCGCACTGTGCTTGACTCATCTTTTGGATCCCTCCTTGTGCAGGCTGTAGAGTTGGCCATGGATGGGAGTAAATAAACCGCTTTAATTTGTCTGATTTCATGGGCAACAACATAAAACCAACATACAAAAATACATCTAATGTGTCTGGTAAGGGTGAATTGAGATACTAGTCCACTTGTTTGTTTTTTAGTAAACAACATTTTCTAAATAATTTTACGTAAGCAAATCTACTATAAATGCACAGAATAATATTTCCTTTTTTTTTCTTTTTTTAAATAAAGTCTGTCCAGTCTTGCCTGGGAGCACCGTGGGCACGGGGAGCGATGGACACAAAATGCACAAACGCCCTTGAAAACGCCCTCAGCTCTTCCTGTGTTCTCCTAAGAGGCATGTTAACTGCTGTCGTGATATGTAAGCTCTCAAATGCGAGTAAGACAGAACAAAAAACGCCCCCCTCTCCCCACTCACAGGCACCTTCCTTTTTTTTCCTGAGGCATTTGTTTTTGTCACTTGAGCATACTCCCAGGAGACAGAGGGAATGCATTCTGGCTTCCTTTCATTCCAACTGACAGCCAGCTAAACAGCCTGACAGCCGAGATGCTCAGCCACCACGCCATCCAACCAGCCACTTGTGTTGACAGTGGAATTAACCTGGCTGCAGAAACGCAAAGCAACATGAAGAGCAACCTCGAGACTGATTGGTGATAATGACTCCGAGCATGGAGGTTAATGGATATTGTGCTTTTTTTCCTGTGTGTCCTTTAGGCCCAGCACAGAGCCTTCAACAGGGAGGCTTGATGAGGCACACCATATGGTAGTAGTAAGCCCTTCCATCAGGAACACAACACCACGGTCGAAACATGATGTATGCATGTTGGCATGCTGATGGCTGCCATTCGTCCATTACCTTTCCTCCTGACGGGCTTTATTTGTAATTGGCACAGTGCCCTGGGTCCTCACAGAAACAAGGATGGAGGAACTAGAGGAGGGCAGACTCACTTACGTTCTGTCCTTCCTGGGGAAGTGGATGACGTGCCCTGCCCAGCACATAGCCACCAGGGGATTTCTCTCCTACACACCGGGAGTCATTGGGACATCTAAAAACAAATAAAACTGTCTGTATTTATGCGCTAGTTTCTGAGATACTCCCTTACAGATAATTTGGGGAACAGTTAAGTGAGTGTGTGGTTTACTAAACTCAGTGTGATAGGTAATTGACAAAAGTAATGTGCTTACAAATTGAATCTTAGAATCTAAAACTGGTTACCGAAATAATCCATCCAAAATTAATGCTAAGTTAATGAATTAGATGTGCTTATTTAAACTCTTCAAGCTTTCCTTTGTCCGTAAAACACAATAATAGCTGTGCCTTCAAAGTCTGTGCATTAAAAGCACTTAACACAGTACCTTTTATAAGTTGGGCCTATATTGAATTTTAGACCCAATTATTAACTCTATGTTGTTCCCCAAAATAAGTAATTCACTGACTCTAAGGCAAGAGAAATCTTAACTACTTATAATTTGCAATGGCATAGACTGAAATTCAGAAACAATTTCAATCCCATTTTCCCAAGAAGGAGTTATACCGTAGACCAATTATTTCCTCACACATATATCGTCTTAAATCGCTATCCACCTGCTCCGTGGGTCGGTGCATTGCGCTGGAGGGATCAAGGCCACAGCGCTTATTTCTCACTGTCCCCCAACAACAAGCAGCTCCTTTGCACATCAGCCCTGAAGACATTCTTACTGAGCCAGCACTGCCTTCTGCTTCTGCACCCCACTCTCCCATGTGGGACACCCCCACCCTGGGCCACAGCAGAGACCACCTTCCCCCACCACCCTTCTTGTCCGATTGTACCTCCTGAGTCAAGAAGAAGAAGGTAGGTGCCGGTTTTTGGTCAAGGGGGTCTATTCACCAACTTTGCCAAATGAGTGTTTATTTTGAAAGTAGACATTCTGCACGTTGGGTCCTGAAGACATTCAGGATGGGAATGTTTCTATTCAGAAGCATACAGGGATCAGGAAGGCAAGTTCCTGAAGCCATTAGGAACTAAGACTTCAAAAGAAAGTATTATCTCTGGGACTCCGTTTCCTTTCATAGGAAATGGGGGTAGTGATAAATACCTGGGAGACTCGCTAGGAAGATTGAATGCGTAATGCCCTCTCTTAGTGGTCAGCTCCAGGAAGCCAGGAATGATGACTGCCTGCATATTGTTGTATTTTAGCACAAGTCTTGAAAATTAATAATAGCTAGAGCTATTGAGAACTTACTATAAGACAGGCATGGCACTAATGCAAGTTTCATCCTCAAAATAGCCTACTGAGAAAGTACCTACCTTTCCGAAGAGAAAGCCTTCAAATAATGGAACTAAGTGGTTTGTCCTGGGCCAAAGCAGCGCAGAAGCAGCAGAGCAGAACCCGGCCCCAGGCGGTGCCTGACCGCTGTCACGCGTGAACACTGTGCGCTGCTGCCTTCAGTGATGGGTAAAAGGAAGGGCAAGTTTATCTCATCAGGTCTCCTTTCTGGGCTCCACCCTCGACTTCCTTCAGGGCAAGGGTCTGTATGTGCTTCAGTCAGTCCCCGTGCAGAGCTCAGCAGTGGCCGTGTGGGAGCTGTCCACACAGAAACAGGACTGTCCAGGACTGTCCAGGACTGTCCCCGAGGCTGGCTCAGAGTGACAGGTGCACAGCCCCGCTGGGCCCGGACGAGTGCCCTCCAGTGTGGCTCCCTACTCTGGAAGAACCCAAGAGACCATAAAGATTTCAAGATTGAGACGGTCTCTTTTGCTCCTCATCTCAAAATGTCTGGTAAATACAGACCTGCCACCTCAAAGGGTCTCCCAGAAGGCAAGTGTGTGGCCGTGACTCCACTCCTGCCCTGTATGATGGAAGATGGGCTGACTGTCTTCTGAATGCCCGGCCCCGGGCCTGTTTGTGTGTGGAAGACGGAAGTGAAGGAATGTGCTTCCCACTCTCCACAGGACAGCTGTCCACAGCACCTGGGGTGGTCTCCCCAGTGTGGGCCTGGGCTCAGGGGCACGACACAGACTCATCAGAGGGGCCTAGCTGCTGGCTCGGATGGGGCTGCCCACGGCACACATTCTCACCTCCATCTCAGTACCTTACTCCTCAAGTGACGTACCAACATGATTTACTTCTCCTGAAGGAGTTCCGTCTTCTTCTTTATAAAGTGGAGAAGACTAACAAATGAAATAATTCGTACATCACAAAGGCTAATGAGACAAATGAACAGCCAGTCTGTTTTTTAAACTTTGGTTAAATTAATCAGAAGTCCTAAACATAGTATGCTGTACATTTTTACTGCAGTATATGGAGACTTGAGAAGGCCCTTCCCTGACCCTGTCACTCTGGTTGATAAGGTTGGGTGATAGTCTGCACTGCTGGTTCTGAAATCTGGTTTTGTTGAAGTATCGAAGATCCCTAAATAAAATTAATTTCAAGTAGTTAAAGAGTAAAAGCTCATGTCACACAGTATTTCTTTACCGGGGATCATCTGGATTAAAACAACTCATTCCCCAAATAAAAATCATGAGGTTCAAGAGAAGATGTCTGTGGAGTGCTTCGGTAAAGCAGAGACAGTATTCCATGAGGGAAGAACATGTCTCGCTAAACTCAGAATCCCGTCACAGGGGCCGCTGGGGTCAGGAGAGATGCACCATCTACTCACCTCTCTTTGCAAACAGCCCAGAAGTACTTTAGGGACAGGGATGTCCACGCCATTGTGTCTTGGTGGACCTGTCGTGACCTAGCCAGGAGGCCATCAGGCCCTGATGTGGCCAAGCTCTCTCCCCTTGCAGGGCGGGAGTGGGGGTTTCACCACCTGCAGGGGACAGCAGAGCCTGACCCCTCGACCTGATCCCTCAGCCCTCTTGGAATGCGATGTGCCACCCGTGTCCCTTACCAATTCCCTTTGCACCTGCATTACCCGAACACATTGCCGAAACTCCCCCTCCCCCAGCTCCAGCCAAAAACCCAAACTCATACTCTCACATTCCTTTGGCATGAGCATTTCTCCTCCTTTGCTCTGGAAGTTGCTTCGAAGTGGAAGGAGGATGGTGCTTCGTTAATAATGACAGCACTATCTTAGTTACATTAATCCCATATTAACAGGAAGGATGAGGACATTTATAAAATTTCTGCCTGAATTTGTCTACACTATCTTTTGGGAGTAAAAAAAGATTAAGTAACATTATCCTTCCTGGGGTTAGCTGTTCACATAAACAAAAGTGAGTTGAATTAGTAAAGTACAACCTTAAAATATACACGCTTTTACCTCCGAGTGTCTTTTATCAGCAATTTCTTAATAAGACATACTAATCAAAAAATATACTAATCAAGTGGTCTATTTCTTTTTAGAAAGGGCCAGAAATGATGTGATGAAGCTTCAAAAAAAGGGCTTTTATTTAAAATATAATGCAAATATTGAAGATAAAAGTGTCTAATTTTCTTACTAAAGTTAAGAGAAAGAGTATTTAAATCAAGATTTCTAAGAAAGCAGGATCACGTAACCATGAACTGTTATTATTTCTAGTTTCTTTTAGGGTTTTGTCTTTTTTTTTTTTTTCAACAATGCAGTTAATTACAATTTATTTTAAAGTATCCACATTTAGAGAATTTGCTCGGGAGCGTGGACGGTAGAAACCCGTCCTGGGATCTGCCAGGAGCATTTTCATGGGATGTTTCAGATTGTTTTGACCCTAGAATGACTCTTACAACTCAGCTTCTAGTATGCCTGCATTGCTAACGGAATGCCGACATTCTGGCACCCACCCACCCAGCAAACACCACCACTCAGCACCTTACCCTGTTCTTTTTCCTCAGACTTCAAAATTCACTTGTGAACTTACTTCCACATCTTAAGTAAAAATCTGAGATGCGATGTAATGATTTGGAAACTCACTTCGTTGCAGGGGCTTCTTGGGTGTCTCTTCTTCTTGCCTTTTATTTTCTTTCAGCTCAAAATCAAATCCCATTTCCAGGACCTTTCAGCAAATATTAACCTTTCACATGTCTGGCTAATATAGCCTAATACATTCATGATATACCAAGTTTTTGCTTTGTTTTGTTTTTTAAATACAGCTGATTCCAATTCTATCCTTCCTTTTTATTTTCCTGTGCTTTTTTGTATTTCATTTTTTTATAAGTAAAAGCCAAAAATTATGGTTTTCCCCCCTTATCTGTTTTGTGTATGAGGGGAGAAGGCATTTTGCTTACATAGAGTCATTCATTCATTCAAATATGTGGGGCTGCAAAGAAATGTGATAACATAAAATTGGTTTATCTGTCACCGAGTTCTGACAGGTATACCCTCAAGTCCACCTTAGGTCAGTTCAGGTCTCTCCCGCCAGCATCTCAGTGCAAACCCATCTGGTTGATTGACACTCTCCTCACTTGGCCTCCACCAATTCACCCCTAGAATTCATTGCTCACTCTTCAGCCAGGCTTCCTAAACAAATAAACCCAGATCTGGACTTCCTATGTAAACACTGTCAGTGATCTTTTCCCTGCACTTAGAACACAGTTCAACACCTTTACATTAGCCCACAGCCCCTAAACAATCTCATCTCAATCCAAACTATTGGGTGTTGTCACCTTCTAGAACTTACTCCCTCACCCTTTTGCCTAACTTATTTTTCCCCAGCTTTGTTGAGGTCAAATTGATTAATAAAAATTGTACATGTTTTAGGTGAACCGTGTGATGCTTGAGACATGTATACAATGTGAAATGATTACCACAATCACACTGATTAAGGCATCTGTCACCTCACAGAGTCACCATTTTGTGTGTGGACTTGTGCATGGTGGGGGACACTGGACACTACTTTCTAAGCAAACTTCAAGTAGACAACATATTATTAACTGTAGTCACCATGCTGCCCACTAGGTCTCCACCTGGAGAAGAAGTCATAGCAACACAGAGTAGGTGGTGGGTGCCAAGGGCTGGGGAAGGGGCTTGAGGAGATACTGGTCAAAGGGCACGGACTTCTAGTTATAAGATGAATAAGTTTTGCCTAACTTATTTTATCTTCATCTTCTCATCTGTGAATATCAGTTCTTCAGGGAAACTCTTAATGCCCTAATAAAAGCCCCTTGCTATTTATACTCCCTCATAGCACTGCACACGTTTTGGGCAATACAATTCCATTTGTGAGAACCTCTCTATACAGCCATGAATGCCTGTGCCCCGGGGGGGACATTCACTCCCCACCCTGTCTAGTGATTCTCCCAAGGCTTGGCACGAAGCAGGCCCTAAAGAAATCCAAGACACAAGTGTATAAGATTCTTATGTAGAAACAACTCACTGCTCAACTCTCGAAAAGAATGGTGGTGTTTCTTCCACCCAGATTCTTTTGAAAATGGAATTGGCCGTGATTTTTCAAAGAGAAGCAAAGAGAGAAGGAGGGAGATGGGATGCAGGAAATGGAGACGTTGTTCATTACACAAGTTTTCATGGTCTCTTACCAACCGACTTGAAACAATTTACGTTCTCAAGGGACCAAAATGCAAAACAGTCTTAAACAAATGAGACAAGTTCATCTGTCCCTTGTTCTCACACTTTCTATCACCCAGAAACGAAAGAGGGGACATTAACTTACATAACGAGGCAACGTTTTAGTATCACTGTGAAGTCTCAGGACGCTCTCAGAATTACATAGGACTTTATTACACAAGTCTCCCAAATTAGATACACTTCTCAAAATGATAGATTCACAAAATCTTGAATGGAAAGAACTGTGATTTTTTTTTCAAGGAGAGTAGATAAGAAAATTGCTAGTCTTTTTAAACACTGTAATATGTGAAGGCTGTAAGGTGAAGGGCAGAATGGAAAATTCATAATAGTGTAATTACAAATGATTAGTAAACATGAAAATGTGCTACCTCCCTGGTAATCAAAGAGCTGTAAATTAAACAAGAAAACACTTTCCCCCCTAGCAAATGAGCAACGAATAAAATCTATCATAATACTTCAAGCTGTAATAGGCCAATTGTAGTGAGCATAAATTAGTACAGACTTCTGGAGAGCAATTTTTCAATATTTATTAAGTACCTTAAAACGTTTTTGACTAGATTTCTCCTTTTTTCTCATAAGCTGTGTTAAAGAAAGACTCAGAAACAGGAGCAAAGATACATGTGTGTATACATGTCTATGGAGAGAGACAGACAGACAGACATAGATACAAACCAGGCTGCTGCCAGTCCAAATGGCATCTTTGTGGGACTGGAAATGGACACTCCTTTTTCTAGGTGACAGACCCCACCCCAGGGGGCCCATGCCACCCTCTGAGAATGCTCAGCTGCAGAGTCTGATCTGAACAGTGTTGCATGGAAAGACGGTACTTTGTTCCTTTATTGGAGGTGAACAGGGAGGAACCCTCCAATTACAAACTGCATTTGAACATTAGGGAAGTCATTAGGTAAACTATAATACAGCATTATGGTGAAATATCAGTGTCATTAAAATGGATATTTTAAAGGGTTTTTAAAGCCCAGAAAATATGATAAATATAAAATGTTGAGTGAAAAGTCAGAATACGCCATTTTTTTTTAAGAGAGGGAAAGAGGGTTTGAGGGGGAGGGGCAGAGGGAGAGAGACAGGGAAAATGTTAAGCACGCTCCATAAGCCAGCAGGGAGCTCCGTGTGGGGCTTGATCTCACAACCCTGAGATCCTGACCTGAGCTGAAATCAAGAGTCAGATACTTAACCAACTGAGCAATGCAGGAGCCCTAGAGTATGCGATTTTTATATAATACAGTCACAAACGTGTTAAAAAGCAAAGGGAAAAAGAGATCAGAGTAACTGAGGTTTTCTCTGAGTGAAAGAGGGAGGCTAATTCTCTTTGAACTCTAGTCAGACTCCCTGACTTCCTTCTGGACTAGATCTAGCTTTGGGAATTCTGTCTTCACACCAGCATTGCCCAGTCTTAGCAAGACTCTTTTCATGGATTTCAAATCCATGAAATCAGAGCCCCTCTCCCTTGACATCCGCATCACCCCCTGATATGTGATGCGATTCCCAAACCCCCACCACTCCCAGGTGATGTCAGACCACCTTCGCTGCCCTCAGCAAGAATCCTGTTAGGGCAGGTGAGCCAGAAGCCCCCTTACCCCTGACATTTCATCTCAGTGACTTCCATCCACTGGCTGTCCCCTCTCCTAGGCTATAAATCCCCACATGGCCCCTGTAGTCGGAGTTGAGCCCCATATCCCATCCCCGCTGCAGGACCCAGCTCAGTGGACTCCCAGCCTGTGGCTGTGATCCCAAATAAAGTTGTCTTTACCGTTCCTTCACAAGTGCTTTGAATACGTTTTCCTCAACAGTGATCATAGTGTTTTTTTCTTCAACAAAAGACAGCCTTGCAACGAGGGCTCAGGTAGGATCCAGAACACGCTCACTGGGGGGATCCAGACAAGTTGAGGGGCTGGAGTGGGGCAGGCCTGAGAGAATTTGCACAGAGATTTCTGCTCATGGATGAAGGAGGGAAGGCCATCTTTTCGGCTGTCAGGGGAGACAGGGACTTGAAGAAGATGAGCTCAGGTCTTTTCCTTACCCAATCTCATGAACTCGTCCTGAAGGCTGTTGGGGGGAAGAAGTTCACAGAAACTGAAGGGTCCGTGTAAGATCTTTAAAGCCCACACATAAGGGTGCAGGAGCCCAGAAACAGAGTTGGGCTCAGAACCCTTCTTCTGGTAGTTCACGGTATCTGGCCTGCCTCACTGTACACATTACACTTCTCCCTGAATGTGACTGCTAATCGGTGTTGCCTACTGTACGCAGCCATTCCCTAATTCTAGACACTGACCTTGTATTGTTTCATCACCAGAGAAAATAAAGAGGGAAAGATAACCAGTAAATGAATATATGGATAAATAAATTATCTAGCTTTTTTCATGATTTCTTCCCTGGCCACAGAAAACAGGGGAAATTATTATAGCTCCTTAAAGCACACTCATGCATCATATTAAATTTCCATCTCATGCCATGATACATGTACAACCTGAATCCATACAAAGAAGGAAAAAAGCTATCCATCCATGTCCTTATTACATTTAGTATCCAGGGAGGGGAGAACCACAAACAGATGAAACAAGGTTATCCTTACAAGAAAGTAAACATAGATAAAAGAACAGAGTAGAATTTTCATTATTGTTTTGACTTGTGGGTATGGTTTTCTCCTGTGAAGACATTCTGGTCCTGGAGGATTTGCTACCTACGACAATTTCTGCTAATAAGAACCATCAACAGTACTTGGGAACTTGTTAGAAATGCAGGATTTCAGTCTATTCTTTGCAGAGTGAAAATCTGCAATTGAACAAGATCGTGGGTTATTTGTAGGCATATTAATGGTACAGGTAGCTGTCCTGTAGGCTGCCCCAAGCACCTACCCCCGAGGTGACTCCCAGGTGCTATAGGGATGAGCTTCCTGCTCCAGGCCAGGGGGTGCTCTGCAAATTTCTTGCAGAACCACTCAGATTTAGCCTGGAATAGCCCAGGTGATGATGGCATTAGCACCTAAACCTGAAATGTCCCACTGAGAACCAGGGCACAAATAGGGTGTTTGGCCACCACATCATGTCTGAGAAAGGTGCTATGCAGAATGACTGCTATCAGGCTTCACAGGTGACAGGATCCATGGAAACCAAGACTCTAACAGGTGGAAGCAATTATGAGGAATGATCTTCTAAGTATAAAAGCAGGTCTTCAAATTCATGTCAAATAGAAAGCAAAACATAGTTATGGATATACGAGTTTGATACTATAACGGTAGCTCAAAGAGTGTTATCAAGCTAAATCAGGGTAATTCTTTTTTTTTTCCAGGCTTAATGGGAAAATGCCACTTAAATATTAACTATTGTATATTTTCCACCCAGAATGGTGCACTAAAAATCACATAGGCTCCTTAAAACTCATAGTTTTTACATGAGAGATTTGAATCGCATTCCTTGTTTTCACACTGTATTTCTAGAAATTCTATTTCTAGTTCAGTTATTGCAAGGACACCTTTAGAAGACTGAACAATTCTAGTTAAAGAGAAGGAGAAGGGGTACATATTTTTTTCTAATCAGAACTCACCCCTAAAAAATGCCAAGTAAGTACAGGAAGAAAGCCTCAAAATCTTCCTTCTGGGGTCATTGCAAGTAGATAACATAAGGATCCTAAATGTTTGATTGACATGATGTATATAAGAAAATATAACTTCCCCAATTTATTTCTACTATTGGTTAAGGTAGATAAACTTTAAAATAATCAAAAGGGATAAAGAAAGGCGGGTAATCAGAAGGGGGAATGAAGCATGAGAGACTATGGACTCTGAGAAACAAACTGAGGGCTTCAGAGGGGAGGGGGGTGGGGGAATGGGATAGACTGGTGATGGGTAGTAAGGAGGGCACGTATTGCATGGTGCACTGTGTGTTATACGCAACTAATGAATCATCGAGCTTTACATCAAAAACCAGGGATGTACTGTATGGTGACTAACATAATATAATAAAAAAACATTTAAAAAATTTAAAAAAAATAAAAATTTCTCTTGAATTAACAACAAAAAAAAAATAATCAAAAGCCTACAGTGAAAGCCAATGGATACACTTCCAAAAAATCACATATATATATTTAAAATACAAAATCTCCCTTCCTTAAATTAGAAAATTTGTAATATAAGTATTTTCCCATCTGACTGGATTGAATCATAACAATCTAAATCTCAAATGCATACTCCATACAAAGAAAAGAAGAGAGAGACAGGGTGGAAGGGAAGAAAAGAGGGAGGGAAAGAGAGAGAGAGAGACAGAGAGACAGGGGTAGGGGTGAAGAGAGGGAGAGAGAAACAGGAAGTGATGGAGAGAAACCAAGGGAGACAAAGAAAGAGACAGAAAGAGGGAGAGAGATCATCGTCCCCACTCCGACCTGTTCTGTGAGCATGATCCTTCTTAAGCAGGAGTAAAGGAGGCAAGAGTAAAGTAGGGGCCACCTACCACAAACACCAGAAGCCCGAGTTAACCAACAAAACCTTTTATAAAGAGCCTAAGATCAGCTGCTTCCTAAGCCATGGTCTTTCTATGCCATGATGCCAAGTGTCACGCCGATTGATGAAATCCCAGTTCACAATTAGCTTATTTCCTCTGGACAAAAGCTTACTTCCAACTTTCTACTGAAAGCTCCAGCCCAAGGAAGACCAGAGACCCAGTCCAAGTCTGTTGAACCACAGGTAAATTCTTCATGTGAGGCTCTGTCTTTAAGCTCTCCGATAAGAAATAATATTCTTGATGATCATATCAGTCCCCATACTTAATTCTGTTTCCATATCCTCTTTCTCTCTTAACAAAAGACAGCATACAAAATATTGACAAATGTGCATAATCATATAATTACACCTTTACAAGGTATATTTTTCATGCATGGTGCTTTAGCTGATGAATTCCCCAACGTATTAAAACACGTTTTCTGGGACGCCTGGGTGGTTCAGTTGGTTAAGCATCTGCCTTGGCTTAGGTCATGATCCAGGGTCCTGGGATCAAGCCCCATGTCAGGCTCCCTGCTCAGCATGGAGCCTGCTTCTCCCTCTCCTTTTGCCTGTCCCTCTCCATGCTCGTGCTCTCTCTGCCAAATGAATAAATATTCTAAAAATAAATAAATAAATAAATAAATAAATAAATAAATAAATTCTTAAAATGCACTTTCTTTCTAAGCAACACAGCTCATTAGGGCTATAGCAGGGATGGCTTCATGGGCATGTAGCCTGGGTCAGTTCTTAAGAATGCCCTGCACTGGGCTTCATGTTTTACTCCATCTTGAAGCTCATACTAATCTGTGAACAAAGAGCTTTTTCACTGGACCTCGAAAATTATGGAGTAGTCCTGGTTATGATGATACTATATATTTTCCCTTTTTTAAAAAAAATGTAATTTCATTTTGAAATTTGCAATGTTTACTTAAGATGTATCATAAGAATTTTCTTTAAGGTGTTTCTTTAGAACTGTCTTTCAGAATAAGATGGATTGAGGTATGCGTAGCAGGAACAGATTCCTGCAAAAGCTGAGACAAGAAAAACCAATGAAAATTAAATCAATTCATTCTTTTAAAGAGGGAAAATAGTAGGCAGTGCATTAAAGCATGCATAGGGATTTGAACATCAAATATTAATGAACTTATTAATATGTACCATGAGAAACCAGAAGAGTAAAGTAGGGTTATTGTCTAGCAATGCATTATATGTGAAGAAAGAAGATATTATCGATGGAAAAATTATTGAAAAAATAAAGAAAATAGGTTCCAGAAGAATAGTCAAGGAATCTGACTGTGTCAAGGAAAAGTGAGACAGGACATTTGAATTTTAAGCAAATGTACATAAAGTTTAGAGCTGGACACTCTTAGAAATGGCCAAGAAGAGTAATTTTTTTAAATCCTCTTAATGCAAAAATCTTTCTTCAAAGAACCTTCATAGGAAAGAATATAGATATTACCAAAAAACATAGAAAAGCTATGGATGAAATGAGGAACTAATAAATTTTCTACTCAACAAATATTGGCTGAGAACCAATTACATGCCAAATATTAATCTAGTCTTAGAAATGTCAATGTGGGCAAGATGGACAAAAGCCATATCCCCATGACCCATGGAATAAAGAGGAAAATATACAACTATCTTGTCACAGTGTGACTTTCCCATCTACATGTCTTTATGTCACATAATCACAGGGTCTTTAGAAGAATCCTTGTAAAAATGAGGAACTTGGAAATATCTAATTACCAGCAACGACCAATATTCAGCTCATTGTTCTTGCTACCTCATCACCTGGTTACTTTTCATAAAAACTACTACACTGCTCTTATTGATGTATAACTACCATACATACAATGTTATACTAGTTTCAAGTGTACAGCATAATGCTGCAGCAATTTTACATGTTACTCAGTGCTCATCATGATAAGTGAGCTCTTAATCCCCTTTACGTATTTCTCCCATCCCTGCCATCCACCTCCCCTCTGGTAACCACTGGTTTGTTCTCTGTATTTGAGAGTCTGTTTTCTGTTTCTTTTTTTTTTTCCCTTTGCTCATTTGTGTTGTTTCTCAAACAACACATATGAGTAAATTCATATGGTATTTGTCTTTTCTGAAAGACTTCTTTCACTTAGCATTATACCCTCTAGGTCCATCCACGTTGTTGCAAATGGCAAGATTCCATTCTTTTTTATGGTTGAGTAATATTTTATTTTGTGTATATGTATGTATATATGTGTATACACACATACACATATATACACACATGCACATATATTCAAATATACACAAAATATTACTCAGCTCTAAAAAAAAACTGCTACCATTTTTATATTTACTTTGTGGGCAATGTAGGGTTAACCATGGAACTGGAGACTATTTCCAGATTTTAGGTCTCTGCCTTCTGAACTACCGCAAGCCCACCTAAGAGCCTCCTTGGATATCCTGTTTACCTCGGTTGTATTTATACATTCTAACTTTCTCTTTTTGTAGATATTCATGTTTTTCTTATTAGTGCACAAAGATTTTTGATAATTTCTTACAATAACAATATTCTTCTTAAATGACACTATATTATAAAATTATAAAAAGTACAATAGGGGCAGATTTTGAATAAATTATTATCCACTTAATATGTAAAAGAATTATTTCATAACCTTTTTTACATTTTCATATCAGTACATTTACCATAATAATCTTCTGAAAATGTGTAATAACTGTTATGATTTGGAAGCCCAAAGGCTTAATATAGAAATTGCAGGGACTATAGAAGGCAAGAAAGCCCATAACATCACTTGTGGATACCACTAAAATTCTATCATATTATTACACAAAACAATGCACATTATTTTTTTCTTTTTTCTTGAGAGAGAAACTTGACAGAGTCCAGTGACTATTTTCACCCATATATTACCATTACACATAAACAATAATAAAATATTTATAAAGATTTTTTTAAAATCATCCTTTGAAAATTACTTCCCCCAATCTTCAGGTTAACTCGGCTCTCTGTGATGGAATATAGATTTGTAAGTTGGATGAGTTAATGATGTGCAGTTGAACAAATAGAAGAGCTTTATTGTTGAATGATAAGTTTTTATTTTTAGGTCTCATTATATTTAATGTAGTCCCAATTTTCTGTAGCAAATGGGCTATGTTTTGTAGTTAGAAAAACATTGCTTTGGGAACAGATCACAGGGCCATGATTTGTGGAATCTGTAGCAGATAGACAATGGGACAACTCTGAGAACATACATGCCTTGATTCCTAGTCATTGACTCCTTTGCATGGAGTCCTCTGAGGTACAACCACTCTCGACCACTTGTGAGAGTTTCTCACAATGAGTCATGCATTCAGCATCATGCCTCCTAGTGCTGGCTCCCAGTGAACCCACTGCAAGTTTATTGGAAAACACAGTCTATCCTGTCTGTCTATCCCATCCTGGTTAAAACAGAAATATCTATCTTCCTTATGAATATTTCTGAAGTTTTCACCATTATACCACCTCTCAAACATGACGGTTTTAGCTTTTCCTATAGGCACATCCTCTTTCCCATTAACTGACTTCCTCATTCCCTCAAATCTTTGCCCCCATATCACATTCTGAATAAGACCTCCCCTGACTACACTATCATATACTGAGAACTACCACTCACCACCTAGTCCCTCTAATATACCCTATGCTGGCCATTAACTAAGCCCCTTATCCTACTCTCCTTTACTGGATAATATTTACCCACTGCTGACATAGGTTACTTATTAAATTTATTGTTTACTGTCTACTTTCCCTCACAAGAACGTAAGGCAATAATCTTTGCTTGTTTTGGTCACTGACATATCTCAAGAACTTGGAACACACAGTAATCACTCCATTTATCTCATAAGGGAAAAATATTTAGCACTAAATACAAACAACTAAACCATGACGTAACAAGGAAGAATGAATTTTACTAAGTGATCCCAATTATATGACCTTCTGGAAAAAGGAAAACCATGGATTCAGTAAGAAAGATCAGTAGTTGCCAGGAGCTGGGCAAGTCGGGATAAATAGACAGAACACAGAGGATTTTTAGGGCAATGAAACTATTTGATGATAAAGCAATGATGGATACTTGGTATTATAAATTTGTCCAAACCCACAGAATGTACACCACTGAGAGTAAACCCTAAAGTAAACTATAGACTTTGGGCCATCATCTATTGAAATGTGGGTTAATCAACTGTCACAGATGTACTACTCTGGTGGGGGATGCTGACAATGGAGAATGCTGGGCATGCATGGGAGCCATACGTCTATGGGAAATCTCTGCACCTTCCTCCTCATTTTTGCTATGAAGCAGAATATGCTCTAAAATAGCTAAGTCTTAATTAAAAAATAAATTTAAAAAAGAAGAAACCATAGGGTTGACCTTAAGAAGGAAAAGAGCGGAGTAAAAAGAAGAGAAGAGTTTCCTAACATGAATCTGTATATACAGTCCATATGGTAGGAAGCTGACTGAGGATTCAAGATGGCAGCCATCCCATCTCTCCTAGACAACATGGGTGATACATAGGTCACAACTGGGCCCATGTGGCACAGTGTTCTGAATGATGTAATTACTATTAGGAAGAATTACATTATCCCACATGATGTCAATCCTTAAAAATCTAGACTGGAAAACAAATTTTCTTTTAATAACCACATGTGAGTTAAAATTCATGGATTCACCCAAATCATAAACTACTCTCTTCTACCACCTGTTCAATTCTGTTCTAATGATCATTTCTAATTTTAGTTCTCAATAAATATTTCTTTTTCTATACAGGTCCCTTCCTTGAGCAAATTTAAAGACAGTTGGAAAAGATAAAACTGTAAACATATACAAATATGCCAGTAATTCAAAGATTCTTTTTTTTTTCTGTTAAAAGGCTTAATTGTACTGGATGGAAAAAATTTTTTAGACTATGCCAACACTTTGTCGCTGTTTACAGGATGTACTCACTGCCCTGATGAAAGAGTGCCTCTCAAACAATAAGGTCTTAATCACTGCTCAGCTTTTTCTTTAGATGACATCCTTCCCTGAATGTGAGTGGCTGAATTGATTAGACACTGATAGTTCTTAAATCATAGCTAATGACAAGCATATTTTTAGCTATCAGACACAAATTCAAGCCAGTTACATGCAGGTGCTTGTGACAAGCTGTACTCACTATTTTCCTGCCAATTTTCTGAAGGCTACCTATAAATCAATGTAAAAAAAAGAAGAAAAGAATAGTGGTAGAAAGCCCAATAGAGAAGAGAATATATGACAGAAAAAGGTGAATAAGTTTACAATAAATGAAAAATGCAACAGTTGAGAAGGGATGTTCTCCTCTCGGATCACAAGGGTATATGGAACAATTAGGTTTTTCTTTTTTTCTTTTTTAATTCTATTACTAGTATTGGTTGACAGGCATGCTGTATTACTTACATTATACCATATTTATTTCTGAGAAATAATTGCAGAGAAGACCCAAAAGCAATCAAGCCCCTACCTACCCCAATGCTCAAGCAGTCCATATAACCACACATAAGATATAATGGTTATGTTAAAATAAATATTCTAAATGGTCTCCAACACATTTAATCAGGGGAGTATACGAAAAATGATTTTTTTATCCTAACCCCAAACTAAGTAGACAGGTTTAATCTGTCTAGATAGATGAATCATACTCTTTTCTCACAGAATGTTCTGGGTTTGATTGGCAGGGAGTGTGGACCTTGGGCGGTTACTTGTATATGCACCTTGTCCTGCTGGGACTCAAGCTATAAGTGTGTATGTGGAAGGATTGGAGAGGGGGAGGGAGAGGGGTGTGGTTCAAGAGTGGGGGGAGGGGGCAGGGATAAGCAAGGCAGCAGGGGGATTCAGTGGAGGTGAGAGGAGGAGAGCGAATTGCAGGCATAGAGAACTTATTAACATATGAGTTGTGTTGGAAACTCTTTAAGAATATAAGATTTGGGGGGCACCTGGCTCAGTTGGTTAAGCATCCAACTCTTGATTTCGGCTCAGGTCGTGGGATCAAGCCTTGTGTCAGGCTGCACACTCAGTGTGGAGTCTGCTTGAGATTCTCTCTCCCTCTGCCCCTCCCACTCATCCTCTCTCTCTCTCTCTCTCAAATAAATAAATAAATAAATAAATAAATAAATAAATAAAATATCTTAAAAAGAGAAAATAGAAGATGGTCATCAGCAATTAAATTGAAATCGATGGATAGAGGAACAATCCTGAAGATAGAGGCCAACTACAATATCATTCTGGTTCTTCAGCATATAGAGAAAGCTGGGAGAAGGAGGCTATAAAAGCTTAAAACAAGATAAAAATAAGCAAACATGATCTTTGCCCTTTCCTGTCTTGGTTTCAGCCAGCCTCCCTGAGTCTTCTTCCTGAGTTGTCTGCTAAAATCACTGAATGTGCACAAACACTCAAACATTTCTACACACCATCTTTCTGTGAATAATGGTGTGTGTAAGATGCTGAGATTTTCATGCAAACTTTAATTTACATATTTCTGTTTCCTAGTTATTAAAACAAACATTGAGATTAAGGAAGAAATAAACTTTAGGGGAACTGTATGACACAGCGTACCAGAGACTGATACTTTTTCATTGTTTTGGCAAGTCAGAAGCATGTCATGTTTCATCAAACACCATAAAATGCTCCCTATAGTTTAACCACATTTCAGAAATTGCTAGTTGCCTACCCAATATCCAGTCTCAAAAATATTCGGAATATTCATAACAGAATCCAATTATAGTTTGGGGATGTAGTACCCAGCTAAACACCTGAACAGACTCCCATGTGGAGTGAGTTAGCCAATGAGACATTACCAAATATCTTCATGGCTGGATGAGAGTTATGGAAACACTTTAAGTGGGACATTCATGGAAGGTACAATCTGGCACTTACGTGTTTTCTTCTTTATAATTCCTTAATGCAAATGATGCATCAAGTACGACTAGAGATGCAGCAGCCACTTTAGACTATGAGGAAAAGGCAAAGAGAACTGCAGGCACCCTGGTCCAGACCAGCGTGCATCACTGAACCAATGGCAGTAACTCTCTACACTTGGATCTCACTTTTAATAACAGCCAAATAAGCCCGTGTGTTTAAGCCACAATCCAATCCTTGGTACCAGCAGCTGAACAAAATTTTCCCATACACACGTATTATAACGGCATTGCAAACTCAGGGAGGAAAGTGACCCTTGTGAGACAACCTAGCATCCTGCTTGACGTGACCGCCCTTCTCATCTATACACCTAGCATATCCCTCCTATGCTTCAAGACAAAGATAAACTGACATTTCAAAAAGTCTTAAGTCCTCAAAACCCTGAGACAAAGTTAGTCATTCTCTCTTCCTTATTCATGCTGTGCTTCACATTTTTTCTACTATAGAATTTGCAATTCTGTGTTGTGTGTGTGTGTGTGTGTGTGTGTGTGTGTCCCTTTCATCAGTTCTTTGAGCCATGGACTAGAATCTATTTTCCTTTGTATTCTCGCAGCTTACAGAGCTGAGGTATAATATCCCACACCTGATAAATGTCTGTTGAATGAATGAATGTTCCTACCATGCATGAAACACTAGGTGATTGTCTGGAATATAGAAAAAGGTATGATGATGTTACTTATTCTTAGAAAACATCCAGTTTGGGATCATTCAAAGCAGTAGAAAGAGACGATGGGAAATATCTCCAAGGAAGTAGGAGTTTAACAGTAGGGCTTTGGTAAAATTCTGCAGGAGAGATAATATGTTCCAACTGGAGGTGAGTAGACACAGAACAATGTGTGGGAAATGAGAATAAGAATTAGAACCATGGGTTGTGACATGATATGAGTAGAAGGGAAGGGAAGGGCCATATTCACAGAAAGACACACAGTTGTTTGAATTTCCTGAATTCTACACTGTCACTCTTGCCTCCTCAGTGATTCTTGACTATTTACATCCATTTTGTGATTTATAAAATTATATGTTTGAAAGCCAAAAAGGAATGAGCATATGGAAATTTTGCCACTATCTATAAGCTAGACAAATTTTCCTCATCAGTGTCCCCATCATCACAATCACCATCTTCACCCTACTGCCAATCTGGTGAGAATGGGCATGCTATTGGCCTCACCGAGAAAGAGATGCTCAACTCTAGACTGCCAGCGCCATGTTGTTTCCTGCTAGAACATCTGCATCTTCTCTCTTCTGGACTAATGAAGTCAGCTAATACCTGTGCGAGTTATTTTCCTCAGGACACAAAAGTAGGAATTAGATTCTTGGTAACATTCATTCAGCCGGACTATATAGTTTCACAGCAAAGTAGTGGACTCTACAATCATTAACTTCAAGACAATACCAGAGCTGGGAGGTGATGCGGGTCATTTTAATCTAATTCCCTCATGTCACAGAGGAGTTGACTAAGACAACTCTTGGCAGTGCTGGGAAAACCATGCTGGGTGTCAATTAATGTTCACAGGCATATTGATTCCCAGTGGATATTATTTATTTTTTATTCCAGTGAATGTGTTCTTTATCACACTTGAGTTTGATCAAAGCCCTCTCATTTTGGTAAGCCTAAGGAGAACAGAGCTATGGGGATATACGGTCAATGTTCCTTAGCCTAGAGCCCTAATATAAGAAAAAGAATAGCGCCCAATGTGCAGAAAGTAAAAATTGGCCATTTCCCACTTAATTTACAGTGTTAATATTAAAATTATTCTCTACAGATTTGCTCCTTATAGAAGATCCCATTTTAAATTTCCACAGTGGGTTGCCTGGTTAAAGCTAGCAATCTACTCTTTATCTTCTAGAGTTTACAAGCTATCGCTCACATACCTTTGTGTGATGGTGATTACATTGATTTTATTAACAATGAAATCATATTGCATCATTTAACTTCGACTTTGCAATTATGAATAAATACAGTAAGAGTAAGATAATTCAATTGTCTTAGATACTGGAAGTTATTTGTACAAATGGTCTATAATATATATCCTGAGTATAGACATAAATATGTTATTATGATTTACATATATTTAAATAAAACCCAAATGCAGTTCCTCGGCTTGATGCCATCTTCCCTTTGTCCTCCACACTCACCTCACATATCTCCTTCTAGTCTCCCCACCATGAACACACCCTGGGAGGGTCAGCACAGACTCTGTTCACCATCTTGTCCCCACATCTCAACATGGCGCCCGGTAAAGCTTTACAGAGAATAAAAAAGCATTCAAGGTGGGAAAGGTCAGTTTGTAAATAGAGTATGGAAAGAACGCAACCTTCTAGGTACAAAGACCACATATTTCCATGGATTTTAGGCGTGCTTGGACAACTGATTTCCGGACTACTCCACTCCACTACAAAATGCTCTTTGGGGAAACAATAACAAAAGCATCATCTAGACCAGGAGCATTTCTTAGGCAAATTTTCACTTCATTTGCTTCTGATTCAGCATCACTCAAATGAATTGCATCATTGTTAAAGTCAACCTTCACTCTATGGTCTGGGTCCAATGTTCCTGAACAACACCGATACCATAGAGCGAAATGTACAATTTTGTAGACAGATTTGCTTCTGAGTTTCTAGCTCCTCACTCTGGTCTTAATTGTATGATTTTGCTCTTATTTCTCACCCCTTATTGGTCTACATTTCCTCCTCTGAAAATAACATATAATTGTGAGGACTGAAAGGCATGACATAGGGAAGTGGCAAACAGGATACACTCAGTGAGCATGAAAATAATAGGAGTGGACATGCGGACTAAATGACTGAATATAAAAACACCATTTGCTCTAATCTTAAAGACCCTGTGGAAAGGGATTACCCTCACTTCAGGGAAAACCACAATGAGGCTCAATACACCAGTGGACGTGGGTGTGCCATGTCATACGTGGGCACCATGAGAAGAGGAAACACCTGGGGAGACAACTGGGTGTTGGGAAGAGTAAGGAGCTGGGCAGGATGCATAAGAGAGGGCATGGGAGAGCCTCTTGCAGGGAGCTTGCAGTGGAACTGAGAAGTTAGGACCCCAAATAGCATACTCTTGTTAGAGAATAGCTTTGGCCATAAAGGCCACCATCATATAATGAGGAGCAATCTTGGCTGGCTGAAGCAGTTCAGAAAGAGTGCTGAATTTATCCTCCTTCCCCTCCCACCCTGATCCGTTAACCTCAAATCACAGGCTGCAGGTGTTCCATCTGGAAGAGGTATGTAATTTCCAAATGACGCAAGCTATTGGTATCAAGCCATCTGGGGAATTTGCCTGTGTCATCATTTTAAAATTGATTGTCTCTTCTTAGAACTTTTTAATACCAAGTTCTCCATTGTATATGTGAGTCATACCCACCCCATTTGTAACTTAGGGCAAATTACTGAAAGTTTGACCTTGAGTTGTAGATTATGGTACTACATTTTTAAGCATGAGAAGTTTTATTGAAAGAGACTAATATAATTCTGCCATGTCTTTTAATTTTATTATGCTGGTCTTACTGTACCCTTTCTCTTACGGCATATTATTTTACGATACAATTTTAAATGATAACTATTTTTAACCATCCATTCAAGGGTTGAATAATTTTCTCTTTTAGAAAATTAAATATTACCATTTTTCTTCATCTCACGTATAATCATGGATTTACACTTTTCCCTCTCTTTAAATTGATTAAGGATTCCTTCTTTAATGGTTTTAAGAATGCATATACTTCTAGGTAATTTTAATATTTCTTAGCCCTTTTTGAATAGTTATGCATAAAGCGTTTTCAATTACGCTTTTCAAATTAGGAATCAAAGACATATAAAAACCTGTTTCTGCTGGATAAAAAAAAATAGGTGAAAAGTTTGTCCCATTGTTTGAGGAAATAGAGCATATGGTGAACGCACGGAGCAGAGAGCACAGCCTTGTGAGGGGTGAAGCCTAATTTCACTCTTATTCTGCACTCTGTGCCTCTCCCCACGCCCGGGTCTTCTCATTTGTCAAACTGAAGATAATAATGCCACCTCCCTCATAGGATTGTCACCCGCACTAATCGTGCATGAGATTGCACGCACATGGCAGACACGAGTATCAGTTACTGTAATTATTATTACCCAGCTGTGCTGTACTAATCATCCTGCAGGCTTTATCAACTCTACATTCACAACAACCACACTCAATTCGAAGATAATAACATTTTTCAAAATCTTTAGCATCTTAGTCGCTTGGGGCTGCCATTACAAAATACTACAGCCTGGGGGGCGTAACCAAGAGGAATTTGTTTCACATGGTTCTAGAGGCCAGGCATCCAAGATCAAGGTGTTGCCTGATTTGGTGTCTGGTGAGAGCTTTCTTCCTGGTCCATAGGTGGCGTCAGTTTCTTCTTGCTGTGTTCTTACTTGGCCTGTTCTGGTTGTGCATGGCAGGGATGTGGGATCCAGAAGGAGAGGAGGGAGCATTCTGATGTCTCTCCTTGTAAACACAGCATTCTTTTCATGAGGTCCCCACCCTCGTGACTTCATCTAACCCTAATTACACTCCAAAGACCCCATCCCCTAGTACCATCACATCAGGTAATAGGGTGTGACTGTAAGGATTGGGGGAGGGGACCCAAACATTCCTTCCACAACAATTACAAGGCTGACCCAACTGAAATTGAAAAGGATTCTGATAGCACAGAGGGCACATAAAGACTCCCTCTAAGACAGGGGCTAGAAAAGTTCTCGTTTCTACTTGATCTCAGCTTTATAACTTGTTTCGCTCTAGGAGTAAGAGATAGAGAAATGTATTTTATATACTTAATATACTCAGGTTTGTAAAGCTTTAAGAGTTAAAGGGGCTTCCTGGGGAAAACCTAGTTTGTTGAGAGGAGAACGCGTGAGAGACTCCGAGCTTCTGAACTGAGGATTCCTTCCAAGCAGTTGGCCTTTGAGAGGTCAAATGCAAAATATCTGAGCTCAGTGAGGATAGATCCACTGTATGTCACCATGAGGCTAAGTGCCATCCACGTTAGAAGTGCCACAGTAGACCACGGCAGCTCTCCAAGTCCAGAGAGACCACCAGATACATCCTAGTCAGATCTACACGTGAAACTCCAGTTCCGTGGTGACATTTTGAATGAAGTATTACTCAAGGGTGTTTTTCTCCCTCCTTCTGACTTGAGTTTGGGTAAGTCTTCTCATAGAAAGGCAACATAAGAAGCCCCCAAGCAAGCTTTTTCTATCTGACAATTAAACCAGAAATCATCTACATGTTACTAGGACATCATTGCCTCAAGCATTTTTACTTACAAATTAACTTTCCATAATGAAGTGCACCTCCCATGTATTCTTTCTTCAATAAAATTCAAATAAAAAAAATTATCTCCCCACCCAATAAAAAGTTCTCACTGATTTTTAATGGTGCTTATGAAATAAAACTCTGAGCTCCAATCTAGGATTTTTTTTTTTCCAAAAAGCTACAAAACTTTACAAATACAGCTGACGTCCCACCCAAAACAATGTCACCTGTCCCCAGACAATACTTGTCCTGAATTCTCTATTCATCATTCACATGTATGTCTTAATAACCTTATAATATGCACACACACACGCACACATACACACACTGTGCATGAGAGTTTCATATATTTCTTGAAAATTCATATAAATGCTGTGATATATATCTGTTATTGCACATGTTACTCTCAATTTTATGTTTTTGAAGTTCATCCACATTAAAACATGTAGCTCAGATTCATTAATCTTTTGCCATCCCGTAGGATTCTACTGTATAATTCCACAATTTTGTGTCCACTCACCTGACGAATGTGGCTGTTTCTATTTTTTTCACTGTAACCAACAGGCCTACAATACATATCCTAAATAGATCTTATGTCCACTCAAAAGAGATTTGTTTTTTTTTTTAGCACATGTATTTGAAATGTCATTGTTGAGTTATGGACCACAGATGTTTTCAGCTTTACTAGATATTGCCAGATTTGTCAACCAACTTGATATGTCAGTGTAGCTGATCAATGTTCGATAAGAGCCCCCATGAGCCACATCCTTGTCTAGGTCTTTTGATCTTTGCCCATCTGATTGCTATTGGATGGTCTCTATTTGGTATTTTGCTTTGCATTCTGCTTATCACTAGTGAAATTAGATGTTCTCTTTCATACTTGTAGATTAATTTCCTCTTTCATGATTGTCTATTTATATTTTTTTGTTCAATTTCAACTGAGTCATTGTTGACTTGTAGGTAATATTTGATATTTTGGATTTTAGTTAACAAGGGAAATTATACTAATATTTGCTTATGTACTTTACTGAGCATGGAGTAGGCGGGAGTATTCACTGCAAAGTAGATATTAGGCAGACATAATGTTATGGCATTCTAGTCAAATGGTAAAGTACCCTAGCCTCATTACTTGAATATTACTTAAATAAAGAGAAAAATGACATAATTTTGTTTCAAACAAAACATACATGATTCTTCAAAGAACAATCAGGTAAAGCAGAACAAAAGAAGAAATGTTATAATCAAAGATTAGACCAAAACACAAAAATACTGAGTATTATATAAGAAAGGAATAATTTAAATATGTTTGAAAATAATTCAGCCCCCCATAGAGGTATATTTGAGGAGGTCACAGGGATATATTTTGGAAAACAATCACCCTGGAATTATTATTTTCTTCAACATTATTAAGCAAAATTAAGGATGCCTGGGTGGCTTAGTGGGTTAAGTGCCTGCCTTCGGCTCAGGTCATGATCCCAGGGTCCTGGGATCAAGCCCCGCATCGGGCTCCCTGCTCAGTGGAGAGTCTGCTTCTCCCTCTCCCTCTGCTTCCCCCCCCGCTTGTGCTCTCTCCCTCTCTCTCTGTCAAGTAAATAAATTAAATCTTTTAAAAAAAATAATATTCTGCCTCACATACGGTAAAATTTCTGATGGCTGCCCCTTTATATTAAAACTTGGTGTTCTCTTCCTCTGTCCCCTCAGAGTTTTCTCAGAGTAGTTTCTCCTTTTTTTATTTAAATGAAGACACTAGATACATTTTTTTTTTGAGAGAGAGAGAGTTTGTGTGTGGGTGGGGAGGGGTGGAGGGGAGAAAGGGAGAGAGAATCTCAAGAAGGCTCCATGCTCAGCACGGAGCCTGACACGGCGCTCCATCTCACGACCCTGAGATCCTGACCTGAGTCAAAATCAAGAGCCAGACCCTTAAGTGACTGAGCCACCCAGGTGCCCCTGGTTACTTTTAGATGTCACCTTCCATATCCATAAGAAATACATGGATCCATCTGTTTATTTTACATCTTAAATTTTTATACTTTTCTGTTTACATTTTTAATATTGATATTTCTTTCAATTTTTGTATTAGTGATATTTCGGTTTTTGCAGGGCTCACTTTTCTTATTTTGTTCAAAAATTTATTATTTAAAAAGTAATTTTCTGAATATCTATGTGTTCTAGGTGTTGTATCAAAATAACATTATAGCTAAAGTCCCAATGATATTTAAACCCAGCCTCTGCTCTAAGTGGGAAGACATGAAAGGACAGAAAATATAATCTAATGCAATGACCTGATTTACAAAGTACGACCTTTCTTTCTAATGTAGAATAAATTGTCAAGATCAAGCAACCTTGTTATAAGTAGCTACTACATTCATTGATGGTAAAATTTCTGAGGAAACGGAGTTAAAAAGAAAAAAAAACAGTAAAGAACGAAGAAAGAAAGATCAGTTTCTAAAGCATAGTTTGAAACAAATCGCTTTCTCCTGTTTATTTTCTGTTGAGTATCAAAGGCCAGACTGCTGGCTGATGCCCCAGATGAATTTGTAAACGCAACGTTTAGATTTGTAATCAAAGATACACAGGTTCTCTCCTCCCACCAAGATGTGCTTCTGTTACTTCTATTCCCTTGACTTATTTGAAATAAACAGGAGCACAATAAAAAGAAATGGTACTTGTTTTTCCTTGTACGGGATGGAGGCATGCATAACATAGTGTGGAGACTGCTTTTAGGTTTGTGAGACAGTCGCTTCTTCCAAATTCATGCACCTCCTGAAAATTTTTGCTGTGGTTGTTAATTTTCTTTTGATGACACTTGTTATCAGAAATGGTAATGCCTATACTGAGAATGAATCATCAACAATCATGAGTCAGTTTCCACTGACTTCCAACAATACCACTCCCAAATGCTCCCAAACGCAGACGCACATTATCTCAACAACACAATGCGTACATGACCTACATCTTTTTGAATTATTTATATCACACTTATTTTAAGGTAGCATTTTACAGGCAAAATAGTACAATATTAGATTGTGGGTCTGTTTTGTTTTTGTTTTTGTTTTTTTTTTCCTCCCACCCCACTGCCTTTTTTCTCTTTGGAATAACCAAAATAAAAATACTAATGCTATCCCAATAACATCTGGCTCACCGGAGCCAAATATGTTTCCTAAAGGAAATTTTTGTAGCACTCAAAAACATTAAATTGGTAGTATTTTGACCAGGACGATCAGAACAAATATAAACACAGGAATTCTCTAGCTTCATAAATAAAGTATTTATGTCTATATCTTATGTAATATGATGCAGCATAAACATCATAGCCTCAGAAGACAAAGTATTAGAATTGAATCCTAATTTTTTTGACTGACTAGCTCCATGAATTTGAGCTAGCTAATTCTCCTTTCTCAGCCTCATCTATAAAATAAATATGATAAAATAAGTGGAGTGACACGGGTAGGGTGAAGAGGCCAGTTCCCTGATACTAACATTTTGTGCAACACACTGAAGTTTTTACAGGATGATGATGATACCATTAGAATTTCCTCTTTTCCTATGAATGATCAGCTGTTAAGAGTCTCGAATGTTGCTTTAGTAAGACATTATTAGAGTATGTTCAAAAGGCATGATATTTAATTTTTTATTAGCAATACTCCTTTGTGATGAGATAGTCCTCTGCCTTGCCACTTTTTAAAAGATGGCACAAGAAACATCTCAAGGCTGTACATGTCTCTAAGGATCCAGTAAAACAATTATTGGCCCAGGAATTTGTAGGTGAGAATTCCCTATCATAGAACTAGTTCATAAACTGATAAATGGTCTCCTGAGCCTAAGTGGTTCTATTTTTTTTAAGCTTTATGATTTTAAAGATTGCCAAGCATTTTACTCTGGAAGACTGGTTCCTTCAAGTACTTAGGTAGATAGCAGTGAAGATTTCACACCCTTCCCTTTCCCACACTAGCACATGGCAGCCATTTTTGCCAAGGCTGTTCATCTCCCAAATAAGGTAGCCAGGATATTAAAACAGATACCAATTAATAGTCCAGGAGTAGAAGACATGCTCAGTAATATTTAAGATTTTTTTTGACCAAAATTGCTCCATGAACCTGTAAGTTAATAATCTTTTTTTTTTCTGAGTCTCATCTATTAACTAAAGGTAATATCAATGATACAAGAATAAATAATATATAAGATGATGAACAGAGAATGTGTGTAAGGACTGGGTATAATTCCCATTCACAAACTCATTGGTTGAATCCAAAATTTGGGAGAGGGTGAAATATGCAGCTGAATCAGCACAGAATCTTAATTATAATTTACAATATGTACAAAAACAATAGTTTATCACGATGAACACTTATCTATGTGTTGAGAACAAAATGATGAATGAACTGCAAACCCAATGTCGATGAGTTCATTCTAGTGCACTACAGATGAGGGTTCTTTCAGACTTACCCAGAAGCACCGTATTTAAAGCTCCTAAGTGCCAAAGGAAAAACTGATCTCTAACTTAACCACCAGTATTACCAATTTTTTAAAAATGCAACCCATTCTAAAAATTATGGCAGAATTCCAAAACTATATTCATTTCCTTATGAATTATATATATATATATGCATATATGTGTATGTGTATGCTTCCATATTATAGGTAACATAAAACACAATTACTAGAAATAAGATAAAAATCAATGATTTTAGAAAAAATACATCTGTCAGCATTTGAATGGCTGACTCAAGTTCTGCAAATTATGGATAGATATATTAGCATTAGCAAACAGTTAATGGATCATGTAACTTGGCTGATAATTCTAAATACAGTACATCTATGCTTAGAAGGCTTCCTAACGCAATATTGACTTTCATAAACCCATAACATTTATATATGCTTTAAGTACCATAAAAGTTAGCTATTCATATATATCCATACCCCCCTACAAATAAAGATCCCCAGGCAAATTCAGAATAAAATTTGAAGTAATACACCCTCTCCCAGAGCACGGGACGGGGCACTATGGTAGGTGACTCTTTATGACATCTGTCTTGTTTGCGAGTGCCCTAGTCATTCCTGACTCACTGGGTCTTCTTGCAGCCCCGCAGCATACCTGCTGGTACTGAGGACTCAGGGCTGACTCAGGCAACCACTTTTTTTCATTTAAGCTACTCCACACACCAAAAATCCATGATTATGCAACAAATTAAAGTCTTTTTAAAAAAAGATTTTATTTCTTTATTTTTGAGAGAGAGAGCTCATGAGCAGGGGAGGGCCAGAGGGAGAAGCAGACCCCCACCCCCAGCAAGGAGCCCAATGCCAGAATAGATCCAAGGACACTGGGATCACGACCTGAGTCAAAGGCAGACGCTTAACCAACTGAGCTGCCCAGTAGCCCAAATTGAAGACTTTTAATACCACATTTTATGAATAGTAACAGATTCCTACAATGTGGACACAAAAATTAACCACCATGATGAAGTTTTATAACTTAAGGGAAAACACCTATGTCTTGGAAACAATTGATTTGGTGAAAAAAAGAGCAATTTTTCAGTACGATGAACAACCAATTCAAAGTATTAATATAATTTCATTTTGATTTTGAGGCACCTGGTGGCTTAGTTAAGTGTCTGCCTTCAGCTCAGGTCATTATGGTCTCAGTGTCCTGGGCTTCTCGCTCAGCGGGGAGTCTGCTTCTCCCTCTGCCTTTCCCACCTCCCTCTGCTCGCTTTCTCTCTCTCTCAAATAAATAAAATCTTTTAAAAAAATAAAATCGATTTTAAACAAACATGTCATGATTGTAGATATGTTCCCACTGAGTCTTAAATGAACTGAAGTGCATTTGAATCTTTTTATCACTTTATGAACTAATATGATGTAATAATCTGAAAAATGCATTATCCAAAAATTTGTACAAACCAATCTTTCTTATAAATTAGATGAAATTTTCAAATCACTTAAATATTAGCATGTAGACTTACAGATGAATCCTGAAATTAAAATAAATCATGACTTACATATTACTCCAAAATTGAAAACATGATTTCATATTTGTAAATTTTTTATTTTTTTATATTTGAAAATATTTTATTTTTATTATTTTTTCATATTTGGAAATATTTTAATCCAATATGTTATCATAGCATAGACAAAGAATATTATTTCCTACATAGAAATAAAAATTAATATGCATTCTTGATTACAATCAACAAATTTGGAGATGTAAGGAAATAACATGTGAATGTAACAAACAAATCCACTGTTAAAGCTAATGAAATAGGAAACATTCCTATGAAACACCTGTGAATAAGGTGCCATTTTCATTAATGTTATTTAATCTTTTTTTTCTAAAAATTCTCTCTAAAGCAATTAGAGACTGAAATAAAAGTATAATTATTTGAAACAAAATCCAAAATATTCGTTAATTTCAGAAGACAAAAGAATCAATGAGCAACATTTACTACCTAGAAATGAACTAGATAAAGCTCCTAGCTAGAAAATAAATCCCATTTTAACACACATTAGCCATAACCATTTGGAAAATTTCATGGGAAAAAAAAAAGTCTCATGCAATAGCAACAGAGTCAAAAGGTAGCAATAAGGATTTAAAACAAAGCCTTAGAAATCAGTTTAAGCATTCTGAAAACCTGATGTGAAGAATATAGTAAACGTCTACTGCTGAGCCTAAAAGGTTTAAACGAAAGAGACGTACATATTAATGGATTTAAAAGTGTCTGTATCTTAAACAGTACAAACATCGATCCATAAAGCCTGGTACCTCCAACCAGGATAGAAATTACAATTCTTACTGTGCCGTGGTCAGAGGCAGCAACCTTGTTTGCTTAATGAATGCATTTTAAGTCACATATTGCCAATTAAATATGCATCTCGGCAAACTTAGTATTAAGACTTCAGTTCCAACCATAGATCCTTCCTGCTTTATGCTCTGACCCACCTTAATGCCACCACTCAAGACTCAGAGACACTGTAGAATGTTAGGCATCACTCTTACTATGAAAATGTCTATTTTTAATTAGACAGTGATATAAAAATTTACTGTACACTCTAGATATATGAAATATAAAGTATATATACAATTTAACTTCAAGTAATAACAATGATCACCAAAATGTATGCTTTTCACTTTTTTTACAAGCACACACTATTTGTGGTTATTCTATGCCTCCAAATTAAATATTAAAATAAAAGAATTCTTTAAAGATTTTGATGCCTGAAATAAAAAAAGGATTTACTCATTCCTGCCTGAGATATATTCAAACTACATCTTTAGTGTACTTTCCAGAGTAGGTATAGGGTTGAAATGACAGAAGCAGAGAAAAGTAACCCAAAGATGTGAGATCATTTTTGAAATCATGTTTATAATTTCAGAGTCTGTGCAACTCTGATATAGAAACACTGTTACAAAAAAGTTCTATTTCTAAGAACAATGACCCTCATACTTAAAGATGTATCCAAATCCACAATCTCTTTGTACACAAAATAATTTGGATACTTCATCTCAAATCATTTTAAAGGAAGCATCATTGTATTTAGAGAACAATGGTAAGCTGAGTGAGTGTCAGGAACGTTCTAATTGAGCTTCTAGATCTGAATAAATTGATGGCCATGCTCTGTGTAAAACCATTATGACCTCAAGTAAGTAGTAATTAGGTTCTCCTTGGCTAATGCTTTCCTCTTGGATCAATACACTTTGCTAATTCTCTCAAGAGAAAGTAATTATTCTAGTAGCGACTAGTGATTATTTAAAGCCTGCAGAAGGTCTCAAGACCTCCAAGGTATGAGTAATGTTACTTATGTTTGTAAATAGCTTATACTAGTGAGAGAAACATGTAGTCAAAGTAATTTTCAAATTGTACTTCATTTACTTAAAGGCTAAAGAGAGCTATTCTCATTTTAAGACTTTTTTTTTTAGAACAGTAGCTATGCGAGCACATATAAAGTTCACAAGAAACCTAAAAATATCTCCAAATCCATAATGTGTACAGAAATAATAATTCTGTGTGTGAAGCTTATTTTTTTAAAGTAACATAATCCAATGTCCATTCTTAATTCAATTGCCAAAAAAAAATCTGCAAATTGTATGGTATTCAAATAAGAAGAGATTGCTAATTGGTTGATAATAACCTCAGAGTAATTCTAACATGTCAGAGACTTTCGTGAAAATAATCCTTTCCCATATAGAATGTTAATTCCTGATGCATCATGTTTTCAGCAAGATTCTTGCTATTTGGAGAGTAAGAATTAGTTTCTCATCCCATTGTTTCACTTGATGAATTCATTCAATGTATAAAACAAACATTTCTTAACAGATTCTCTGATTTCAAAACAGATTATCTGATTAAGTATATTTTCTTCAGGCACCCTCTTCATAGTAACTGTACTTTGAACCACATTCTGTAGGCTGTGCTGCTTTTGATAGTGATTGTTAAGTTTCTCTTTCAAGTTTAAAATGTATTTTTATCAGAGCTCATACACACTTTGCTTATCTATGACCTTTCTGAATATGAGAGGTGTGTTTTATCTATTTCTCTAAAAAACCCTCAGTATATCTCAGTCATCTGGCATCTGTTCCTTTTCTTGCAATCTATGTAAAGTAGCTTTCTCAAATACTGTACCTCAGTTTTCCCCATAAATGTATTCTAAATAATGCATGTCTTTATCATGTTCTATTCCTTGCTTGGCAGTGCAGATTGCCCACTCCAAAACCAAATGCTTTTCTGGTCTTTTAAGCTTATCAATTAAGTTTATCAGCTAACCAGGAGATGCTTCAAGCCTTATATTTACATTCTAATTAAAATACTGTAAAGCCCGTCTTCAAAGAAATTGGCACTGTCCAAATTATAGGAAGGTGATGTCCAATCAAGTAACTAGAATTGCAGGGAATGCCAATCCATCCCTCCCCTAGGTAATTCATCAAAATCATTCCATTACTAGAGTTTATATCATAGAATTTTATTGCAGGTGGGGGACAGAGAAAGGTCATTCCAAGAAATGGAAACATATGAACCAAGCTGGGGGATGGAAGTGGTGGCCTCTTTGAGGAGCCGCAAGTGGTCTGAATGGAAGAAGGCAGGGCTTGAGGGAGTGGCAGGAGGGATGCCTGCAGAAAGACCTCGGAGCCAAATGCTTGATACACTTGGATTCCACCCTGCATTTGGATATTCTCTTATTGTCCACAAGGAACCACTGAAAATGCTGCAAGGTGAGTAACATGATCTGATCAAGATCTCAGATCAGATCAAGTATATTTCTGAGTCTCAGACTGACAGGGAAGAGGACTCAGTAGGGACGATGAAAGAGAGGACAATCAGAGAGACGAGTATTAAAGTAGCACTTTGCTGTGCATGCCATATGGTTTTTTTGAGATGTTATTTATTTATTTGCGAAAGAGAGCATGAGCAGGGGGAGGGCAGAGGGAGAAGCAGACTTCCCGCTGAGCAAGGAGCCTGAGGGCTCTGGGCTCAATCCTAGGACTCTGACATCATGACCTGAGCCACTGAAGGCCAAGGCTTAACCCACTGAGTGACCCAGGCGCCCCACATGGCATATGTTTTCATCCCATTTCTCTTAGGCGTATTTTCCAGTTCTATTTTGTTCAGTCTAGTCACCCGTAGTCACCCATTTTAAATTCTTTATACTGGGCCTAAGTTTCATTATCAAACCAAAAACTCCATCCCTCCCACCCCCACCCCACATGGTCTGGGAGGCTTCGTCTCCACCCACGACCTCCCTGAGACCCATCTACATTAGTTTCTCTACCTCTGGAACCAACCCTTCACTTTCTGTATACTGCTGGGTGCTGGCGAGACACTTGCAAGGAAGCTTCTAGAGCCCTTCCTCTCTCCTTGTGGTCTCTCTCCAGGCTTATGAGTCTCCTCTCCTCTGACCCCAGCTGTGGACTGTGCAGCTGGAACCACAGTATTCTGAACTGCACATTTTGAAATTCTACTTCCTATTGAACCTGATTTTGACTCCGACAGACTCAACCTGCTCCCCAGTTGAAGATGGGGCACCTGCCGAATTACGTTTCCACTGCTTCCTCTAACATTAAAAGCTTCAGATTCTCGCTTTTATCTGCAATTTGGAAAAATAAACATTGTGTTTGAGGCCAACATCACTCCGAGTCCACATGGGCCCTTCTGGGTGGTTGTGACTTCCCTCCACCTGGCTCCTGTCCCCTCCCCCACATCCCGCCCAGGACTCCCTGGTGCCTGAAATCCCCCTCTGAGGACCTCATCCCTTCTGCTCAAGATCTGATCTCTGTGACAATGAGACTCTCCCGGAAAGCAGGAGCACTTTAAACTGTCACCGGCTTCTCCTCTCTGCTAAGACTGAATTTTAAACTATTCTAGGGAGGGACCTGTAAGAAAAGAAAGAAAATGCCCTAGAAATCAAAACAGGAACAGAGAGGAAGGTCAAGCATGTTAGGAAATCAAAGGCAACTCTTTTTATTATTTGCTAATTCTGCCTAGAGCTGACTCTGAATTATACTTGCTATCAACATTTGTTGCATTACACATTTTCCTTTTGGATAGAAAGACTACTGCAAATTATTTTGTCTTTTTTTTTTTTTTTTTTTTTTTTTGCTTTCCACATGTGTGACCGCAGGGAGCAGTGTGCTTTCTTTGAGAACCATAAAACGGCATGTGCTCTTACAGTCCACTCATTAGCATCCACTTCATGAACATGGTGAAATAGTTCATTAGCAATAAACACTAGCTGTGCTTGGAAAATGTCAAAAATAGAAAAAAAGAAAAAGAGTAAAAGTGAAAACTCCCTTAATATTTCCTAACACAATCTTTGAAATTTTGTAAAAGACTTCTATAGTTCACTGGAGGAAAATTCACTGTAATTCAATAAACTTTCCAGAGAAAAAATTTAGGAAACAGGAGCGTCAAAACAAACCAAAATGTTACCATTATCATAACATTGGAGACGAGGGGAAAATAGGAAAAAAAAATTCTCTTATGCCCGAGCTGGAGAAGAGATATAAAAATAGTATGTAGTACCTCAATTTTAAGCTGTAAATTACAACCAAAATGTATTAATGGTATTGCAGCCCGAAGTCACAGGTCTACATATTATTAATATACTTAAAGCTTCAGAAATCAGAATGGTATATTAAGATTTCTGTTCTAAGATATTCAGATACAGGGGCCCCTGGGTGGCTCAGGTCATGTTCTCAGGATCCTGGGACCGAGCCCCATGCACAGCTTCCTGCTCAGCAGGGAGTCAGCTACTCCCTCTCCCTCTGCCGCTCCCCTGCTTACACACTCTCTCTCAAATAAATATATAAAATCTGTAAAAAAAAAAAAAACAAACAAACATGAAAAGCCAAGAGTTGTAGACCTTCTCAAAGTCAGACTTATAAGATGGATAGCTTCTCTAGTTTTCAAGGTCACTGAAAGACAACTCCAATATCTTGGCCAAGAGCACCACCAAATTTCGGGGGTGAGATATTAATCTATTAATTCCTTTGTTAATCATTTTCTGAAAGATTAATTGGCCATCTGCCCAGGACCATGCATGTTTTTATTTGTGTCCAGAGGAGAAGGATGAATCAACTGGAAAGGTGGAGGGGTTGGCAGGGTGCAGGGACGGCTTCCCTGAGCACAGACGCCGCGGCACTCTACATCTGAGTCAAGTGTGCACACGTGACTGAGACATGCGCAGAGAGGTAAGCTACCAGGTTCAACTGGGGGGGGGAGCATCATCCAAGCTTCGTTCAAGTCTTTGTTTCCTTGATCAAGAGAAAACACCTTGAGCGTCTCTATGTGTAATGGTACATAATGCCTTATTTGTGTGAACATTGCTGCAGAAATGAAAAGACCCGGGTATCTGCTCCTAAGTTGTTTAGACTCTGTGGTTTGTAGACAAAAAAATCAAATGCCAATATAAAAGAAAAATATTGGGGTGCCTGGGAACTCAGTCGGATAAATGTCTGCCTTCGGCTCAGGTCATGATCTCAGGGTCCTAGGATCTAGTCCCATAACGGGCTCCCTGCTCAGGGGAAGCCTGCTTCTCCTTCTCCCTCTCCCGCTCCCTGGCTTGTGCTCTCTCTCAATCTCTCGGCCAAATAAGTAAATAAAAAATCTTAAAAGAAAAATAGTCAACTCAATTTTATAAATGGGAAGGAATACAGGGGAGAAAATTGTCATGCAGCATCTCAGCTGAAACTTAAAACAATATTCTTATAAAACCATGAACATTGATGCTAATTAATAATAATTAATTAGTTTCCAGCTTTAACCTGACACTGAAGTCCCGGGTACTGGTAGCGCTGTTTTGAAAACACCGACAGTTCCATGACAGGTAAGCCCACACCCTTCTGTGGGTTTGTGCCCAGCTATGCACACCTCAGCTCACTGCATCCGCCCCACACAGCCTACTGTATCTTATGATATGTCAGGAAAACAAAATAAAACTAAACTAAACTAAAACCAGCCTTCCATGAGTACATAAGCACAGATCCAAATAAAACAGAATTAAAATATTTTAAACAAGGATACACAGAAACCATATACGTCTTAAATAATTAGTTTCGAATTAGTAACACCCATTATTTATTTACTGCATACCTTTGTGGAAGCAGGATACTCTATTGTCTTTTAACTAAATAATAAGAAATAATCACACTCTTTATAACACTTCAAAATTGTTGTAGATTCATGTAAAATGTATCTGAGTGAAATGAAATGTTTAATCTTCAAGTCTTCCAATAAATTCTCAGTGGATGAAAGTTAAGCATAACTCTCGAGATGGACCATAAGTCCAAATCAGAATTGCACACTTCTGTTCACAACTCTTACGAATGAATTAGTTTCTATGGATATCTATCCGTTTATGGGTAGATGATAGATAGTTAGATAGATAGATAAACAGACAGATATAGATAGAGATGGTTGATACATAAAAGTTTCCTAAGCAACTGAAGTCATATATATTCACAGAGACCAAATAAAAGGAAAGTATTTTGTGAGAAAAGAAATTACTACCTAATGATACTTTTCTTTACAAAGAAACAACACAAGCCTAGTGCAGCGAGATTCTAAATATTACCCATCATTTAAAAAAATTGGTGTTCATGGTGTTGCCAAAATTTTATTTTGCTAATGGAGGTGTAAACCATATAAACAAACAAAAAGAACCTAATGACAGAAAAAATTACCATTTTCTCCTTCCTTTATCTCTTAAAACAGAGTTGAATAACACCTTATAGAGAGAACACAATCTTGAAAACATAATGACAGTCTTGCATGCACACACACACACATACACACACAAAAGAACATTTTGGAAAAATGCAATGAAATACTTGTGTATTAGTCTACAAATACATGTAAATACAGGTATATGAGTTTCTTTCGTCCCCATTTTATATCAAAACATGAAATAGCACTTTCCCATTGATGGATGTTTACAGATAACTGGAGAAATGAGTAGATTTCACATCAGATATGCTGTATATTACTGGACAATTACCATTTTTATCTTCAGCTTCTTTAATAGAGGAGTTATAATAGTTGCCTGATGGCTTTATTTTGGGAGTTAAATAACAAATAACAATAGAGGATACTCAATTAAATTTTAATTTTCAGAAAAGCAGTGAATACATTTTTAGGGTAGGTATTTCCCAGTCACTGTTCACCTGAAATTGGAATTTAACTAGGTTTCCTGTATTTGATGGACTGACTGTACTGACGAGTGGTGATTCATGAGAACTGGCTTTTTAGACAAGAGGCAGGGTCTGGGCCTCACCTTCTGGGTCCAAATCCTGACCCCTTGGCCTCGTGGATGAATCTCTCTATGCTTTCGTTTGCTCGTGTGTCAGAGTACACAGTATCAGTACTCCTTCAAACACTCGTGGTCAAGATGAATTGACGAAATACACATGTGGTGCTTGGTGAAGTCCAAGTGCTCAGCAAGTGTGGATATTGCCATTATGATCATTTTGCTTTTATATAAGAGTCCTTTAGTTGCACTTGGGGTGCCTGGAATGACACTTACATCACTATCAGAGATAACTGGACCTGTTTCCGTTATACCCTCCATATATCTCTTTAAAAACAATTGCAGACTGGAAGTAGAAAACTGAGTTTATTCTAGTGTGCTCTTCATTATTCTATTGGACATATTAAAGCGTTCCTCCTCCTCCACTCCAGTACAGGTCACTGTGATACTGACCAGTGTATTTTCTGCAAAGTTAAATTAGGTCCCAACGTAGGAACAGAGAAGAAAATATTTTAGAGGACTGTCCAGAGTGCTGAAATAACAGTACCATATTGGTTCTATACTACCAGGTGCAGTTCTGCTGGGTGCTACCATGAGACACCTCTCATGGAACAACACTTAATGGGTGTATGTGGGAATGGCAGGCGTATTTTTTCATATTTTTCAGCTTTCTAAACTGTGGGCATAAAGTCAGGATGTTAAGCATTCTTAATACACTCAAGAGTGTTCTGGTGTCCAAGGGCTGCAAATCCATTACTGATCAATTCTTAGTGTGGCCTTAATGGCATTTACAGAACCATCCAAGCCAGTAATTGTTCTTTGCACATTTGCCTGTTTAGTTCACAGAGTCTGTAACAGGTCTGTGTTTATAGGGACGGTCTTCTGTTCTGGTCAGCTCTCTCTATAATATGGAGCAGGCATCAAGATGTCTTCCTATTCTGAACTTACCTGAAATTTGATTTAGTGTTTCTTGGAGGTGCATCAAGTGTGAAGTCAACATGTGATGCTTCATTTCTCGTGTCTCTACATTGCCTTGTTAACAGGACATTGGAGGTTAGAATTTTTTATATCTTGGAGAAACGTTGCCACCCTCAACAAGCTTTCTATCCACCTTGCTTGGAACACTCTTACTGATACGATTTTTCCCAGACTTAAGTTCCTAAATGGTTTGCTCTCAGATCTCCCAGAAGAACTGTTCTCGTTGTGCTGTTCACACATATTTTCTCAATGATAGTATCAACAAATGTGCTTGTAGCTGAACAAAGAGAGGATAGTGTAGAATTTGGCCATAAATAGTCACTTAATAGGTTTGCCATGGGCTTCCATAAAACTTCTCGATCTGAATACTTCCCCAAACAAGGAGATTAGTGATGTAAGGCATAAACAAATAAAAAGTCCTTGGCCTTATAAAAATAATGTATGATATTCAATAAAAGAGTAGGTTTTAAAGCACAGCTATATTTTCTTGGATTTTTTCCTGTGAGTTTTCAAGGTAATCCTTGTCTAGTTTATTTTTTTATGGATGGTGTTGATAAGTAAATACAAAAGGAATTAAAATGATATAACCTTTTTATATTTTATAGAAAACAGAAAGAGGAAGATCAGGAGATATAGTCTTTTGTGTTGTGTTTTCACTAAAAGAAATTCTCTGCCAAGATAAAAAGAATCATCTTTCCACTTTTAAACAAAGAACAAAAGAGCATAAATATATTGATTTCTGCATTCAGTAGAATGTCCTTTATTTAACATTTCAAACGACGATCACAGATGGACCATACTGTAGACGTGCACGATAAAAACAAACACACTAGTTTTGCGATTATTATGTGTTAGTTAACTGTTAGAACTTCTGAGCATCAGTGACACATACCTAAATGACACGGTAATATTGTATTTCGAAACTCAGTGTGAAAAAAAAATCATATGTAAAACTTCTTAAAATGCAAATTAAAACAGAAATGATACACATTTTGGTGTAACTTTGGGAAGCCTTTTTTTTTCTTTTTTTTAAGATTTTATTTATTTATTTGTCAGAGAGGGAGAGAGAGAGAACTTGTGCACAAGCAGGGGGAGGGACAGAAGCAGAGGGAGAGGCAGGCTCCCCGCTGAGCAAGGAGGCTGATGGAGGACTCAAGCCCAGGACCCTGGGATCATGACCTGAGCCAATGGCAGACCCTTCACTGCCTGAGCCTCCCAGGCATCCTGAAAAGCCTTTTCTAATGATAATATTCAGCCTGCTTTTATTCACTTCAGATAAGAGTATAAATTTGTACATTCTATGTGATAAATACTTTAGCGACAAAACCAAGAAATCTGAAATCTTTACTATTTTTAAGGATCTATACTAATGAAATCAGATCCCATTATATATTACATATTTTGTCCTACAAAGCTTCAGATAAAATTTGGTAAATGCAAATCACACAATACATAAAAATGGAGGATTATTTGAATGACAGTTCACATAAAATGGAACTTTAAGTAGTTAAAATGATTTTGCAAATAAGGGAAGGCTCTTCATATAATTTTCAGTAAAAACAGTGAAAGTCTTTACATATGGTGTGATAGTAATATTAAAAGACAAACAGGAAAGTGCATGCATTTTGTGTCTGTGCATACAAGGAATAAAACTTCAGAACAAAACAACCATTCAAAAGAAATCACGGTGGCCTTCTCTGGGTACTCAATCTCTGTTCAAAAAACTCATACATGAGTTTTACTTTCCCAATCAGAAACACACTTAAAAACATTAACGCCCAAGGTTATTGAGAAATAGGTAATGGTGTCAGTATCAGAATTCATTTCAAAATGGCCTGTGGGTCTTCTCATATAATGACACATAAAAGTAAAAACTAGTTTAAGAAAAACACAACATAAATTCTAGACACCTCTGGGGCACCTGGGTGGCTCAGTCGGTTAAGCATCTGCCTTCGGCTCAAGTCATGATCTCAGGGTCCCGGGATCGAGTCCTGCATCAGGCTCCCTGCTCAGCGGGGAGCCTGCTTCTCCCTCTCCCTCTGCTGCTCCCCCTGCTTGTCCTCTCTCACACTCTCTTTCCATCTTAAATAAATAATTAAAATCTTTAAAAAGTTCTAGACACCTTTAAGAGTTGAAGGTCAAACTATACCAAGATGCCATCAGACTATCCATTTTGTAAGATGGTACTTGGTAGTGTTGCCACTATTTAAAAGAATGTTTCCTGTATAGACACATACTCTACAGAGCATAGTTTAGTTTAAACATTGTGTTGAATCTCTCTCTGTCTCTACCTCCAAAATGTTGTTTCATTTTATCCTGAATCAATAAATTTAAAAATCCCTGGAGAGGGATGTGATCATGAGGAACAGCAGACAGTGAAGATAATTACGTGATCATTCAAAGAGTGTAGACCTCCCTCGGGTTTTGGAGCTTTTATTCCTCTTTTCTTGCCTCCCTCTTCCTCTGAACTTGCACCTCAGCCAATGCCCTCTTCCCCAACCCTCCCCCAACCACCATGCTTTTCCACCATTTTCCATCACTCTCTCCATCACCAACTTAAACGTGCTGTTTCAAATGAGCATATTTTCACTTTTTCCTTTAGCCATATTTTCCATTTATATCCAGATGATTCACTTGAAATTACAGACATGGAGCCTCACATTACCACTCATTAAGACATAAACTTTACTAGGTGATCATACCTTTTTATTCACCTTATTGCAAGAATCTACAGAAAGGGCTTATTTGTAGCATGCATTTATTTAAGCAAGAGTGACAGTCAAAGGAACCTTATATTTAAAGTGCTAACATATTTAATTATAACTTTGCCATTATTAACCTTAACTATAATAATTGAAATCCTGCTTTTATATAACTCTTGATGGTTCTATTTCTTTTTATGTCCCGATAGCTTCCCCAAATGATATAATCTATCCTAGAATTTCAGACTGCATTTTGTAATCTATATATCACTCTAGTGCTGAAGGAACTCTAAGTTTGGTAAATGTTCAGTGATGTATAGTGATTAAAATTCAGTTTTATTTTCAATGAATGGAATTTAAGGTTTCAAGAGTGTTGTGAAGGTGGTGATAGCGTCTCACAATGTACAACATGACCAACTGTTAACTCAAAGTTAATAAGTAAACTGATCTAAACAATTACAAACCATATAAGATATAGACACATACTGACTCACAAAATGGAATTAAATGTGGGGCAACCCTAGATATACATAAAATCTAATTTGTAGAAAAACAAAAGTAATATTTTGGTAGTAAAAATATAAGATGAGATGATATTAGAAAATATACAGCTATTTTTAGAGAAAGATTAAATGAATTCATGAATGAGGAACCAAAAAATGATTTATAAATTTAACATGAAGAGAGTGGGTTTTTCTGTTGTTTTGTTTTCCTGTTTGTTTGTTTTGTAACTGATCTTATGGTCTGCTACCCAACAGATGAACACAAAACCACCATTGTTATTTTGACCTGTGATTCAGCACTGGACAGAGGAACGAAGTGTGATGATCGCGTGACAGGTTTCCTTTTGCATTCATAACCTAGCCCTTAGGGTATTTACAAGATAAAGGATGTTGAGTCACATTTTCAATTTCAGTATAATCGGAATAAAGAGAATCCCCATAGATAAGTACTCTGAAAGTGACAATGTTCATTTGATAACACCTTTCTGGTCTGGATTAAAACTATACGATATATGATGCAAGATTAATATACTGATATCACCATTTATGGATAGTTGTAGGAGCTAAGGCATGATACATTCCTTTCCTTAGATATCTCTTTCCTGTTCTCATGTTTAAACATTTTCATAATAAATTCTTTACAGAACAGCAACCATATTAGTCAACTTCTAAGGGTCTCAGTTTAGGGGCAAAAAGAAGCTTACTTGATATGACTAAGATTACTCTTTCTCTCTGTCTCTACACAACATACACACAGACAAGCACATACACGCACACACACACACACGATGTCATAGACGCAGACCAAGCTTTTAAACACTTCCCTAAACTTCATGTAAAAAGAAAATTTCTTTGAACATATCAAAGAAACATGCAGGATTAAACAGATTCAAAGGGTGAATAGATATTTGAACAGAATGTGAAATTTCATCGCAGGTCTTTAATCCTTCTTAAGTGAGGAATTCTGGAATTCCAGGCAGTATTGTCCTTTAGAATTGCAAGGTGAAGTGGCCCATTTCGTAGCATTTCTTCATAAGTAGGAAGAATGAGTTCTTAGTGTAAATATGGGAATAACAAGTATACCTTCATCTAAACACCAAATATATTGCTTCTAACCAGAAGTGCTACTGTCTTAACAAGTATACTCACTGGGAGGTGAAATGCAGAAATCTGGACATGGCAACTTCTTCAAGTATGTTAATGCTTCTCAAATTATAATTAGGCAACTTTGAATATACATATTACTCTATTTGTCATTCACAGATTTCAATGCAGCGTTTCAAGAAAGAAAGAAAGAAAGAAGAAAGAAAGAAAGAAAAAGAAAGAAAGAAAGAAAGAAAGGAAAGAAAGAAAGAAAGAAAGAAAGAAAGAAAGAAAGAAAGAAAGAAAGAAAGAAAGAAAAAGAAAGAAAGCTACAGAAGGAGGCCAGAGGGTGTCAGTCTGTGTATTTTGATGATAGAAAGACTGAGTGTTTGCCAACAGCAGCTTGCTGTCAGTAAAAATGAATCTGAAACAGAAGCCAACTGCGTCAACAGCTTGAGTCCTATACATTTTTTATTAAGCAAAGATACAAATCATGAGAAAAGTAGATAGGTGCAGAACACATCAGAGGATGCCAGGCTTTCATGCTAACACCCACAGGCCTATCAGATGTGCACTCCCCTATCTAGAACACAGGGACCTGGATGCCAGAAAACCCAGCACTAACCTGTGCTAAAAACCAATTACCTTATTCTGTCCGCTGTCCTCTACCAAGGTCTAAGCTTTAATAGTCTTCTCTATTTAGAAATATGACTAATAGAAGAGTTTAGGATAGGCTGGGAACCCTTAACCAAGAGTATACTAGTTGAGGGTTACTGCCTTGTCTTTGATATGTTATTTTTTTACATTACCCTATTTGATACGATCACACTTTTTTTTTTCATGATGTAACAGCAAGCACTTCTGAGATAGTAGGTCAATACATTCTACCAAAAATAGCTTCCAGTTAAGACTTCTTTAATAGATGTGGCACACATCATTTTTTTGTAGCACCCGAGCATCTGACATGACATTAACCTGGAATGTAGACACGTAAGTGAGACCAGAAATGCATCTGAGCCCTTGCACACCTTACACCTTGACACTTTATGATACCCTACATGTCTTAGTGGAAGGAAATAGAAATACACGGGCAAATTATTTCCCTTGGTTAAGCTTGCATTCAGATACAGTGAAACCTGCAGAATGGAGCTAGGCTGGAAACGCGGGTTGGAAGGTTGTGGACAACAATTCTGTAGATACGTTGTCGGACTTCCCACGAAACAGTTCACAAACAGCTACGACTGTCTAAACCAGCATGTTGCATGGCAATATAGTGTGAGCCATCCATGCGCTTAAAATTTTCTAGTAGCTGTGATGTGGGAAACAAAGGCAGAAAAAAAATTATTAAACTTCCCCACTACTTACAGCCCACTGACAAGTCCTTGAAACAGGCAGAGTGACCTTCCTCTAGGAACTCAGCTGCCTCGATGTTAAAACTGTGCTAAGGACAAAAGGCAATCTTAGCCTGACCCACAGGATTCTGTTAGTCTACTTTATCATATAAAAAATTCCTTTGGAAACTTCCTTATCTCTACCCCCCTCCCCGCCCCTGCTGCACCAAGATACCTGTTAGCAATCATCCCCCAAGCATATGACCCACTGATAATACATCTGAAGAGTCTCATGACTAAGGTTTTATTAGACAGTAATTAATGACCTTTTCCCAACAATAGCTAGCCCCCTCAGGATCTTGGGAACCTTGTTTCCAAAATACCTGGGAGACTTATGCTAACCCTAACCCCCTCCCAACTTGAAAGTATCTAATGGGCCACTTCTCATGACCCCAGTGCAGCTCTTTCTGCCCGGGAGTCCTGTCCCCGCGCTTTAATAAAATCACCTTCTTGCACCAAAGATGTCTCAAGATTCTTTCTTGACTGTCAGCTTCGAACCCTAATGTTGTTCCTACATCAGCCACATTTAAAAAACTAAAATGAAGCTGGTGAACTAATGTTAATAACATTTAACACCGTCTATAATGTTATCATTTCAAATTATAATCAGTATGAAAAATATTAATGGTATATTTGTTTTACATTCATTTTTTCATTCTCAGTGTGCACTTAACAGCGCAACCAGATTTCCACTGGAAATACTTTTTTTAGTACTTAGATTGCTTGTAAATTAAAATTTAAAAAGTAGATATGCACCCTCACATTTTTCCAAACATTTTTAAAATTTAACAATAGAATGGAGTATTGATTTTTAAAACTTTAAATTGGTGAAAATGGAATCAAATAAAAAACTCAGTCCCACAGTCGCCTGAGCTGCATCTCAAATGCCTGGTACAGCCTGAGGTGGGCGCCCGCCTTGCCCCGCAAGGACAGTGTGAGTCCTTCACAGGCCCCTAGGTGGCGCCAGGTCCAAGGCAAGCTCTAGACCAATCAGGTTTTCAGGTGCATGTGAATAAGAAGGACCCACAGAGTAAGGGTGGCAAAGACCTGGCTATTCAATTACGGCCGTGGGAGCTGCAACACTCTCTCAACAGCAATATGGAAAATGAAAGGAAGAGGTGAGGAATTGATGGTAGCTGAGAGAAAAGATAGGCTGAAGACTTGAGAATGAAATGAATCCAAAGGGGATATGATAGGCCAGTGTGGTCTTGTACCAAAGTCAAACACAAAGGAGAGCCTTGACTTCTCACATCCAAAGTCATGAAACTAGAGCATCAGTAGAGAAATGAATTTGAAAATAGTAGTCCTATTGACCACTTTTGAATTTGTTAAAGCTTAGTATGTATTTCATTAAAATATTTTTCACATTAAAGCTCATATGAAGGGCTTTTTAAAATGTTTTATTTGATGAATGTGAGCATTTATGTCCTATTTCCTATTTGAAAATCTAAAAAGAAAATATTAAGCAAGAAGTTTGAGCTTATACTTTACATATTGGACTTTCTTACTTCACATGTAATTCTGTATAATAACATCTATATATAATAATACACATAAATACACATACTGTATGTATATATGTATGTAATATCTATATATTAACATCAAATGTTAATATGATTAATATCCTACTTTGTCTTCAAAACACATCATGAAAAAAATGAAGCAATAAACTTATTAAAATTTAATTTAATCTCATCTAAATTATTAAATGTTAATTTGCTAGCACTGCCTCCCACACACACCTAATATGCCTAAAAATGTGTTTTGAGAGTGATAAAACAAAGGATTATCAGGTTAAGTGTCATGATGTTGGTAGAGTAGCTAGAATTCAGCTCCTGACCCAGCCTGCTTCCTGCACAATCCCCAACCACGGTGAGTCTGTTCTCTTGTAATATGAGAAGTCTTCATTATAAACACTTTTTCCAGGAGCAATCGAGGGAAGATAGTCTTTGATTAATCCCAGAGAATTTAAAATATTTTAAACATTATTAAATGTTGTTCAAAAACTATTTCAAAATAGTTTCTTTTAACATATGAATTTTGATCAATAGGGCCCTAATAATGATTTGCTTCTGAGGTTAAAAAAAAAGGAAATCTTAGAATTGCACAGAAATGTAAATATCTATTTGAACTTGTCACTTTGGAGATAGAGTGTTCGGGTATGGCCAACAGCCAATATCAGAGCGTAACTCTTCCAGCGGATGCAAAAGAGAGCTTGCTCCCTAGTTTTCTTGGACTGGGTACCACATGGATGTCCCATGAATGTCCTCTTTTCTAGTGAGGTCCTCATACCAGAGGGTAAAAGACTGCAATTTTTGTAATTTTGTTTAGTTTGGCATAGACATCTCCCTACTTTGAGTTTGTGCCAGTAAAGAAACCGATGTATTTTTCTCCTAGGTAGCAAGCACCATAAAAACGGTACTGAATGGGTTGATCTTCGATGAGGATAATCAGAGAGACAAGCCAGCCTATCGTAGGTATTCATGTTGCAATTTCATGGATTTGAATACCATGCAAGAACTAGTGTGACAGCATCATAATTACTCATTTATAATCTGCGTCAAGGAGGCACTTTTAATTACTTGTGGAGATAATTTGTTTAAATGGCAATATTTTGAGAGCTTTTTGTAGTAATTACACTTCATAATGGAGTCAGGTATGGATCGCTTCAATGAAACATCACCGAGAACCTGACAAGCATTTTCATTTTCCAAAGATCATGATTATATTTTATATTAATGTTTGAACTTGCTACTGCCCATTGTTTGCTGTCTGAACATTTTCATTTCAAATATGGACCTCCATGTTTTAGGCTCATACCTCCCTATCATTTCACCCACAGTGAAATATTCTCCTCTAATAGCATCCCTTTCATGGAATTTCCATTTTCACAAGCTTGACAGCTAGAAACAGACTACTTTTTAATGGAAATACCCTGTTTGTTGGTGACTTTAAAACCTGCTACAAGTAATTGTGGATGAAAATGCTAAATTGCTGGTTTAGTACAATTATGTTGAGAGTCTTTTAAAAACATTAAATTATTTCTAAAAATGATTTTTTTTCTAAATTTACATTGAAGGTATCCACTATCCTTCAGCAAAATTTTACATGGAGAATTTTAATGCAAATTCTCCGTCTGTGACCTGCCTCTCGTTTCATTGATTTCTTTGCAGCTTGAGGTCTTCTTTATTCTCATCATGGGCAAATGCAAACATCTTGGCCATCTAGACAGTATAGATAGATCATAAACTGAATTAATTATAAGAAAAGATTTTTTTTCATATGGGTACAGGCTTTCCAAATGCAAATCACCTGTTACATTTTTCCTCCCACTTGGTATAAATATATTTTCCTGGTGTTTTGCCCAACGTTCACACCTAAGGAGAATCATTTTATAGAACTACAGGTATCTTACTTGGTTCAAAATCTTCAACAGCTAGATTAGGAAACTGAGGCAGATGAAGGACAAGTGACTTTCCTAGCCATGTGCAGCGAGTCAATGACAAATCCACACAGGCACATCTCCGTTTTTGTGTATTCATCTTAGGTTGTGGAGAAGCACATTTACAATTTTCCAATCACCCAAGGTATATTTATCAGATTAAAATTCCAGAGAAGAACAAAAAAGGAGAATAAGAAGAAAGCATCTGCTTTTGTTCACCTACAAAGTCTTCTCTTCCCTCAAGAACCGCTAATAGTCTGATGCATCAACATTTAGGCTTTTCTCTATGGATTTATGTGTATTTTCACACAAGACCTTTTGCGAATCTCGATACATCTTTATTAAGAAGAATGTTATCTGTAAGGAGATGCTGCCACGAGCGCGGCGCCATGTTGTCACTGTCTAGATGCTGTGTTTGTACATCGTGTCCGTCCGTCACAAGAACATGGGTTCTAGATAAACATATGCTAAGCCCCACAGTTAGTAGGCAGCCTCAACAAAAAATCTGGCATCTTCGAGTGAGCTGAGGGAGGTAAACCTTGGAGTGGCAAGCAGTTCTCAGAGCATGGACCTCGGAGGGTCACTAAGACACTTAAAGCAGGGACACAAGGTCAAAATTATTTCTGTAATGACAGTAAGACATTATTTCATTTTTCCACTGTGTTGGCATTGACATTGACACTGAGAGAGCAACTATGGGTAAACGGGTGGCGGTTTGCATAATGAAGAGAGCAGGACCCGGGGGTGGTGGCATTCATTGCCTTCTTCAACACACGCTCTCATCCTACTGGTGACCCAGGGTACATCTTCTTAGTCTTGGGTGTGCCCAAACAGGAGCACGCCCAGGGCACGGCGGCTGCATGCTGAATGGGGAATGTGGCGTGATTCAAGGAAAGACACGTGTAGGGTTGTTTGAGTTGAGAGTTCAACTCACAGCTTGGCCATGGGACACTATTTTTATTTGAAAGGAAAACAAACAAACTATGGTTATTTATATCTGGGTATTCGGCACACATCTTCTTGAAAATGAGCCTGTTCCTTCAAGGAAAACAAATGACAGTATTTGCAGGTCGGTGAAAAAAATTGACCATTCAAGGGGAAAACTAGGATTTTGTTAACCTCGTGAATATTTCGTTGACTCGTTAGCTATGGTGAACTTGAGAGCTTCCCATACTGAAAGACTTTGCAGAGGAGTGTGGCGAGTACGGAGTGTGATTTTGCTGATATTGAATAATGAAATGTGTCGACAGTTGGAAGAACTGTATAACGTAGAGAAGCAGTAGGTTTTAAATGAACAATGCACATTGTAGCCAAGTTATGCATGGATAAAAGACCAATTCAAAGTGCTAAATAGATCAATAAATTTTAATGTAGTGGAGTATGAAATATTTTTTGATATCTTTCTTATAGCACAAAAATACTGAACACAGGGGCAGATATAAGAATCCAGGTTTATTCTCCTGAGCCAGATGTTAGAGATTTGAGAAAATATAAACCAGCGACATTCTTACCACCAGTTGTTTTTGTTTGATTTAGAAAACATGTTTTTTTAAAGTAAACTGTAGGCCCAATGTGGGACTCATGACCCCAAGATCAAGAGTCCCATGCTCTACTGACTGATCCAGCCAGATGCCCCCCAAATATGGTTCTTTTTAATAAAAATGTTATTTATATTAACATGTAATAAATCTATAATTATATTTTTAGATGAGCACATATTTTAAATTTTTCTTTGCTTTAATTTCTATTATGGTAAATATCAGTAGAGCTTCTCAAAATCAAAGCCCTCTGGAGCCATCAATAATTTTAAAAATAAAGTTTTTATTTTTATTATTTTTTATAATAATTTTTATTATATTATTTTAGTCACCATACAGTACATCCCTAGTTTTTGATGTAAAGTTCCATGATTCATAGTTTGCATATAACACCCAGTGCTCCGTGCAATATGTGCCCTCTTTAATACCCATCATTGGCCTATCCCATTCCCCCATCCCCCTCCCCTCTGAAGCCCTCAGTAAAGCTTTTATTTTGAAATAGTTGTAAATGTACAGAAAAGTTGCCAGGAAATTGGGTGAACTGGATACCTCTTACCTTGTTTTCCCTAAAGGGAACATTTTACATTATTGTGGTGCATGGTGCATTTGTCAAACATAAGAAGCCAGCATTGATACATGATCATTAACTCTAGACCTTATTTGCATTTCGCCAATTTCTACACTAATGTCCTTTCTCTGTCCCAGGATTGAATCCTGCATAAAATGCATTCAGTCATTGGTAATTTTTTTTTAAAGATTTTATTTATTTAATCGACAGAGATAGAGACAGCCAGCGAGAGAGGGAACACAAGCAGGGGGAGTGGGAGAG